>NC_064037.1:1906839-2001502 GCF_932526225.1 Nematostella vectensis
GTCCTGATGGTTTCAAGGGGACTCCTCGCCACCCAAGATTTTTTTCAGCTTTATAAATGTAAATATCTGTAATTATATGTGGCAAACAAATAAAATGGAACAAAATAAATGTCTAAAATAGTGTCCAAAATACGCTTGTTCCATAGATAACGGCAAGCTTACCACTGGTCTGGCCATCGCTGGGTCCGCCTTCGTTTACGGCATGTGGACCACAACATATATCTTGGTTACCGAGCTCTTCCCAACAGTGATCAGGTACAGATGGTCGTCGATGGGGGGGGGGGGGGGGGGTATTCCTCGGATATTAGCATGACTGGGGGAGTGTACTAAGGAGCTTTCCCAGTAAAGATAGACTGCTATTCAGACTAGACTATTTTGAGCTGTCTGTGACTGGGGGGGGGGGGGGGGGCTAAAAGGGCTCCCCTCCGTATTTCATGAACCGCTTAGGCTATGACCATCAAACTTACAGACAATGAGCGCCAGCATGCAAAAGAATCGTAACGCCCTATTTTGGATGTGGTCGAATCAATTATGACGTCACAATGACGTCATTAATACGGTGTCTAGCTATTCTTTCACACATTGCCTAAATTATCAGATATCGGGTTGAAATCATTTTGCATCATTCAGTTATGTCAAAATCAACCTTTTAACGGCTTTACAATGCAAAAAGGCCATAACAACGTTTGTTATCAAATTTCTCGAATAAGGAAATGGTATTTTATAACTCCCGATCTCGTTTTAACTACTTATCCGAATAAGGAATAGACTATGACTTTAGAAAATACTAAAGAACCCTCTTTTTATCTGGTAGTCAAGGTGTTAATTGACAACAATCACTATCTGTCAAATTGTGGTTTTGTTTGCAAGGTCAAATTCCTTCTACGCGCGTACGTAGTCAGTTTAAGCGTGAATATTTCTCCTCTAAATATATTAACGCCTTTGGAAAGAAAGCCCAAGATACAAATACATTTATTAGATGAGAGGTAGATTTCCTCTCTTTTGCTAGATTCATTTGTGAAAGCGATTGCACGCATTGCGTAATTTGACCTTTAGTAGCATATAGAGTCTCATGTTCACAGCTCCGTTTAGCGGCAAAGCACGTGAAAGCAACCAGAATTACCCGACGAAAATGCTGTTGGACTTGTTCTGAATAAACTGTTATGCCTAAATACTGTTTCAACTCGAATTAAAATGTATCATGTAAGTACCCCCCCCCCCCCCCAGATTTGAATAAGGAACTGAGCGAATAAGGAAACAGTCGAAAAAGGAACTGCGAATAAGGAACCAACTTCACGCTGGTCAAAAATAGCTGGAGCTCTCAGACAGCTAAGAAAAGTAACGGCTGGTTCCACTACCACGCGGTTAACAGAACTAGCGACTGAAGGCTTTATCAGAAATTTACAAGCCTCTCCCGCCGAAAATTGACGAAATGTGGCCTTTCAGCATAAACAAATGTACTGTGGTTATGTAGACCAGAGATAATTTTAATCCGGAGTGAACACTATAATATGTTGAATTTCCTTCTTAAATATGTCGGAAACCAATACCGTCACATGAAATATTTCATTTTGTTTAAGACCGCAGAGACCAAAGTTTGATTCCGACTGACGCCCCATTTTTTAGTACTTTTTATAAGAAAAATAATTTATAATACTGCTGTACTTGGTGTGTTATCACCTAAAAAAGTCATTTTTATGTACTCTCAGCATCTTTGATGTTGTTTATATTTAATACTTTGTTCAGTTTAACTCAATGCAGCGTTGAATATGTTGAATACCATAATAATGACAGGAATTAAAAAAAACTAAATGTAACGTAGCCTGCAGTGTTTAAATGCAGCGTATAAATGCCCATACCCTGGTATCTGAAATCCATATGTGAAATTGCACGGGTCGAGAACGATGCAAATACTACACATTTTCGGCTTAAACAAAACACAACAATTGTAGATTTTTTTAAGTAGGGTGTGAATAGTACTTTGTGGTGCTTTTTGAGTTGTGGATTCTTGAAATGACGATCGCCTCGAGCTCGTTTCTGAGCCCGCAATCCGGCAAGGCGGTCCAGTAACAGTTGAAAATAGTTCCCAAGCTTGCAGAGTATCAGTCCAATCAATGTACCTTTTAAGATCGGACTAATTGCAACACAAGGTTTTTCAACGTTTTGTATTAATTTATTCTCTCTTTATAACATACTAAAAGTCTAAGAAAATCGGAGCACGCAAACACCCCGAAAAACCGCATCGAATTTCCTATGAAAAACCACAGGAATCCCAAACCATGAAAACCACGAAAAATACACATTTAAAAAAAATCGAATTTATACCACTAAAAATGAAAAGAAATATATATATTATCGCATATATATATTTCTACACGATCTGGATAAAAATCAACGTTATCTGATATAGCTTATTTATTTTGGGCAAAACCCAAAATTATGACATTACCCCGTGACGTCATAATGTGACGTCATAGATACAGATAAAAGCAAATATTTTAAGTAAAATTGCTCGAAAACAAATATTGAATACGTTTTATGAATCTTGAGGGATGGGAGCATTAAGCGTTTTAGAAATGATTGAGTAATTATTTTGTTTTAATTTTTCAAAGGTCCTGAAATCAGATTATTTGATATTATTTTGGCTTCTTTAGGTTAACGCTAAATCCATGCTTGGCTATATGAAGGAGATATTAATTAAAAGGAATACAAAAAAAATATTGCGTTTTGAAATAATTTGGCGACAAAAAAGTTTTTTTTTAGAAAACGCATAACCGGAATTGAAAGAAAGCCCTCGCGGCCTGCGCTCAGACACACTGATATCTCACATGACGAAATTAAAATGAAGGAAACTTAAAGTCCTTAAAACCTTTCACTTATATCAATCTAGCCAAATCAAAGCACAGATAAACTTTCAAATTCTGAAAAGGAAATTGAATTTGATTGAAATTTGAGTTTTCTACAGATCCTTGAAAATTTTCCTGGCCGCGCGAAAGATTGAATCGAGTTAACAATTCCAAGTTTTGGCGGGAAAATCTGAAACAACGTATTTTCCTTAAAAACGTTAAAATTCAGAGACGGCAATACCACAAAATATTGGCTAATTGTTTCTAATGCAATGATACCCACAATAAAGCGAAGAATAATTTAAAGTCGAGAGTTGTATGCGAAAAAAGAAAATATCGTTTTGTTGTAGGTTTCAAAAACAGCGCGCGCTCGTGAGAATGTCGCCATTCTTGATTGCGAATGCAGCGCGCGCGCTCAATGCAAAAACAATTCAAAAGACTAAAAAATATCTGCTTAATTTTGCAGATTTGTTTCCTGAAGTTAAATAATCATTTGACTACCAGGTTAAGATATAAAGATGACGTTAAAAGTTGTAACCACACAATGTTCTTCAGCAATAACTAAGAAGTCATGAAGACGGGAACCGGTTTAGCGCGCGCAAATGTTTTCTCATGTAATTTGGTTTGAAGTAACTTTATTCCAATAAATTCCAATACAGGTATATTAGGATAATATTCAAAGTAGGTTAGCTTATATGCCTATCCTCTATTCATAATATTTAATTACATCATCACAAAATTTCAGGACTAGGCTCGTAATGGAGTCATCTGTTATAAGCTCATAATATACAAAAAAGGTATTTTGGCCTTAACAGTTTGAAAGAGTTATTGATTGCAAATAGATCATTAAAAAATACTCGACGTATATCATTGACATAGTCGCATTCCATTAAGGTATGGTACTCATCCCCAACCTTATTTTTTTCACATTTTTCACAAATCCTTAATTCATAAGGTAAATTTTTATAGCGGCCTGTTTCACTTGCTAGTTTGTGTGCCGCGACACGCAATCTAGTCATAGATTGTCGGCGTCTAACATTAGCTTCTGATAAATATATATTTTTTTAAATTGTCTTGATCTTGCAATAAGTGCGTAGCTTTCCACTATTTTGATTTGACTGTGCCTGGGTTTTCCAAAATGTTGCATAACTTTTATATAGTACTTTCTTAATATATTTTCCTAGGGTATGAATTTGTTGGCCTTCAATATCTATTTCCTGTAGTGTCTTTAAATCACACCAAGCAATAGGGAATTGATAAACCTTACAGGGACATTAGATGTTGAAGAAAGGCTGATCTTCGCCGTTTCCTCCACTAAGGTGTTTTCATATATCCTACTTTTATTCACCAATATTTTGCCACCAGGGAAGAAATTTGTACTATTAGTGGGGCTTTTCCCAGTTCTCCATATATAGTTAAATTTGTAGTTTTTGAGTGGACTCCTAGTATACGCTTGAAAAATTTAAGTTGTAGTTTTCCGAAATCATTGGATACTTTGAAAAATTTAGTCTCAAAAATTTCATACGATGAAGCCCTTCCTAAAAGGCATGTACCCCAAATTTCACAACCGTACAGTGATACTGGTACAACGAGTGACGAAAACAATTTCAACAGTTCTTGTATTGACACATTTTCAACATTTGACAGACGGTTTAAAATACAGTGGTATACACGTGTGGCTTTGTTGTATAGACTTTTTAGGGCATTTTTAAAATTTCCCGAGAAATGAAACTTCAGACCTAGATATGTGTATTCGACTACACATTCTAATTGCTCTCCACCGTAGTCCCATTTACCTGTTGTAAATTGCCGCCGGTATTATTGCGGACCAAAAACTAATACTTTAGATTTTTTCATATTCACTATGAGCTTCCATTTATCTGCGTACATTTTTAGTTTCTGGAGGCAATTTTCTAGACCGGTGGCTGAGTCGGATAGTATAACCAAATCATCAGCATAGAGGAGACAGTTAAGTTTTGATGTATTATCGAGTTTTACTGGGTCGCAGAGAATATTTCTGGAATATCATTGATGAAGATGTTGAAAAGGGTTGGGCTTAGGTTGCATCCCTGTTTCACCCCAACGTGAGAAGAAAGGGAAGGCGTTATACCCTGGTCTAGCTTAACTGATGATCTAACATCTGAATACATACTTTGTAAAAGGGTGATAAATCTTCCGCTACACCCTATTTTTATTAGTTTGTAAAGTAAACCCTCTCTCCAGACACTGTCGTATGCTTTTTTAAAGTCGATAAAACGCGTAAAAAGCGGTTTGTGGCTTGATTTATAAGAGTCAATTAGGGTTGTTAGTACTAATAAATGGTCGGTCGTGCGAAAGCCCTTTCTAAAACCGATCTGATATCTATTTAAGATTTTATATTTTTTCAGAAATTTTGTAAGGCGGCCGTTTATGATCAGTGTGACAAACTTCCCAAGGCAGCTACTTATAGCGATTTCTCTATAGTTTCCCGGATCACATTTATCGCCTGATTTGTGTAATGGTACAATATAACCCTTTGACCAGCTCTTAGGAAATACCCCCTGTGTTAGCACAGTATTGAATAGTTTTACAAAGTATCGGCCTTGGGATTCGACAGATACCTTTATAATTTCATTGTTTAATGAGTCACCAGCGCTGGCTTTTTTGTTTTTAAGTAATTTTGCTGCTGATTGCACTTCTTCTAGGGTGATAGGCGAATCTAGGATTTCATCCCGGTTTCTAGCCCAAACATGGTAGTTTTTTACAATATGTGCTTCTATCCCCGAGTCGTCTGAAAAGCAATTCTGTGGCGTATTTAATTCTTTGAAGTAGTTATACCATGCATCCGGAGAAACACTGTGTAAACCCCTAGCCGAGCAGTCGGATCTGATTGTCTTAACTAGATTCCAGAATTCTTTCGGATTGCTGTCCGCCGCTAATTTAATTTTCTCTAATAGGTCTGTGTGAAACCGCCTTTTAAGCTTCTTCGTTAATTGCTTGTATGCTTTCTTGGTTGAAAAGAATCTATGCCTTATGTATGGCTAGACGGGGGTCCGCCGCTAATTTAATTTTCTCTAATAGGTCTGTGTGAAACCGCCTTTTAAGCTTCTTCGTTAATTGCTTGTATGCTTTCTTGGTTGAAAAGAATCTATGCCTTATGTATGGCTCGTCGGGGGTATCTCAAAAGAAGTTTGTCAAGACTTCGCAATTCTTTTTTTAGTTCATTACAATCCTTATAAAACCATTTTTGGTGCTGTCTTGAACTTCTCTTTGAACTTTTTTGCTTCTTCACGAGAATCACCTGTTTTGATGCTTGACGTATTACGTTTGTAAAACTGCTAGATCAACATTAATCTTCTCTTCTGATTTAAAAATTTCATTCAGGTCTTTGCTCACATTTTCTAATGCTATTGACTCGGGCAGCAAAGTTTCAGATTCCTTCTCCCATTTAAATAATTCTGGGTGCTGGTCGAGATCCATCAAATTATTTATATCTTTAATCTTTTGTGTTTTTAATGCAAACGAAAGAAAGCAATGGTTAGAAAAGTTCGATGGTGTTGAAACGGTGAAATGGTGAACTTGTGGGTAGATTGTTTGCGAAACGAGAGTGTAATCTACTACACTCGCTCCATTATATGTAAAACAAGTGTATTGGCCCAGATGATCACCCCTTGTCCTACCATTCAGTACTATTAAATTATTACTGTTACTAAACTCTGCTAAAGATTTTCCGTATGCGTTGACATTCTGATCTCTCGAGTTCCTGACCATCGGAAACGGATAACTACATGCAGAGTCAGATAAATCGGTAAAGTCTTCCAAGTTACCAAGTTACCCATCCTTGCATTGTTTGGTTGACATCTCGATCTACGTCACAAATGACTGGACCCGGGCCTTTCAGTTCACGGCCTTTTTTCCGAAGGTTGACCAAAATACCTCACGCAAACGCGTGTTTTATAGGGTCCATACGAACCACATACCATTTGGAAGATGAAAATATAAAGAATTGACAAAGGCTATCAACTCTGAAAGGTTATATGGACTTTAAAAAGTCTGATACAGCGCGCACTACTTTCAGTGCGTGCGCGATCGTTTGCAACCGGTGTTTGCAGCGCGCGCAGGTAGTGAAAATTGCAAACTTTGGCTTCAAAAAGGTTGGCTTGACTAAATTTTCGCTGAATCTTCGTTTTTTTACAAAATATGGAAAATATCATCACACGAAAAGGCTGAGATCAACTTGACTTTTAAAAAAGTCAATTTTGGGGAACTTGAAACGCATATTTTTTTGTTTCTTTTACTTCAGGAAAGCTTGTGAATGACGAATTCCGTGTTATGTATACACCTATTTCAATAAAGGTTGTCAGTGCAAATAGCGATTGCCAAATGGCAGTTCTACGACAGAAAGTAACCATGCGTCTCGAAAAATATGGATAAATAAAAACTATCCATTAAAGGTTACCAATGCTTGGCTCTGACATTGCTGGACTTTATTTAACACCTTTAATTTTACGAATAATAAGTACCCATAAGCCATTTGCCTTTTGCCATTCGCCATTTGCACTGACAACCTTTTGTGAAATAGTTGTATGCGCGCGCTCAACGCCACCAGCGTAGCAACGTTGTTACTGAGCAACACTAATGTCAGTACACCCTTAAACCAAATTTGAATTGAAGATATTCAAATTTCATCTGTTTCTTCCAAGCCCAGCCTGAACAGAATCAAATTGTTTGAAATAGGTTATAGCAATCAAGATATCTTTTAATTCTCAATTTCACTCTCAATTTTACTAAAACCAAATCACTCTCCTGGAAATGTTCTCAAGAGGTCTGTGGTATTGTATGGTATCAATCACGCATGGTGCATTGTGTCTCTGTCATACAAATACGCAAAACACTGACGCATCTGCGTAAGACGCATGCGCGCTGTATGCGAGTTTTTGTGGTATATTTCTCGGCTGTTTTGAATCGACATTATTCAACGCTCATTTGAGTGATAATCGTTTTCCCTCGGGCAATTTTTTTCCTAGTGGGCGCCTAACCAAAGCAATCGAGTATCGCTTATTTACTAGTTTTACTATTATTTTTTGCGCTCAGCCGTGTTGGACAAGCAAAGATAAAGCGGGACTTGTAAAGGTATAGTAAATGGTACCTGATCATTTTTACTAGTTACCCTATCAATGATCATCTATTATCCCATATCATGGGATGATTTGCACACAATTGTTAATCTCTGTAATAGCTCTATCCTTCCTTGCATTTATTTGACGTTTTTTTAAAATACCTCGTTACAGGATCTTTTTCTTAATAACTGGAAAAGCATGTTCTAGTGAAACTACGCCATAAAGCAGCGAATTTAGCACAAAATGTTTTTAGATTGTGAAGTTTCAATTTCAACCACGAGAAAGCAGATTAAAGCAGGCTAAAATACAATGCTTTTAGGTGAATAAATTAAATTCTTGTGAAATATTTTAGTAGCAGTACTAGTAGTAAAATACAGTATATATAGCAAAAAAAAAATAAACGCTTTGTTCCTGCCGCTAAAATCAGGAAAAAAAATGAAGGAGCAAGGAAACATTGCCAGATTTTTAAAATAAATCTTGGAGTCACTAAGAAATTTCTTAAGCCAACTAGCCAATGTCATAATAAATTAAAATAAGATAACTATTCCCTCTGGTTAGTGGATAAGGTTACCTCTTATTTCGATTTCAATTTCTTATTTTTATTCTGTTATTTTGGGGATGTAGATAAGTCGGCTTGTCGCCTGTTGTGCTATTGTTAGTGTCAAATCGGAAACTCTCCATTTTGATTGTCTCATTTCTATCATTCGAGATAGATTGTTAATGAAATCATTTTTTGTTGTTGTTGCGATGTACAGCACGTTTGGTTGTGAAACTTATCAAATACAAAAAAGATAGTTTAGTACAACATTTTCTTTGATAAAAGTATACCATAAGAATCACTCGAGCGTCAAGGGTTGTGCAATTTTACTGAATGGAAATTAGCGACAGGATAGTCACAAGGTAGACAAAATATCAGTTACACCCTAGGGTACAAAGGCGAGAAGCTAGTTTACACCCCTGAAGAGACGGGGGAGTAGTCAAGACTTTCTTGAAGGGGGAGGGGGTATTACATTTTTTTGGCGGGATCGAGGTCCCCCTACACCCCCCCCCCCCTAAGTGACCTAAGATAGAGTTTGCTTACATGAAAATTTGAACTCGTAACTCTCGAAACATTCCCTGTTATATTTTTTCCAATTTCCATTGCCGTGTCCGCCTGTTATGATTGATATGTTTTACAAACAACCATAATTGGAATTCTAGATATCTCCCTATATAGAAACACAGAAGAATCACTCACACATGACCTTCACCCCACTACAACACACCCCAATCACTTCCTAGCCACACTCCGCCAAGCCCCCACTATGCCCGAGATTACATCAGTTTGAAATACACATCAGACGCGAGATTTTATCTTTCCATTCCCTTTTAGCTCGTTCCCCTTTTTTGCCGTTTTTAGCCAATGGCCCCTACTCTCGAATCTCATTGTTTTACTTTCATACTCATTTGAATAGCCCGTTTGAATTCGAATTTCACTTGTGCTCGTTCTCGATGAGCCAATTAAAAAGAATTAAACACGATGTTCCGCTTTAAAAGGGAAAGCTCCTCCCATCCCCGGGCTCAAATTTGCAAATATAAATTTAAACATTTACAGCAAAAATGTGAGTGAACAGCAAATCCCTAATTCATCAATTAATTGTTAACTATGCAAAAATAGTTTTATTCCAACCGAATAAGGCTCAGAGATATATAATTTTACAGGAGACTGTGCAAAGCACGCACTGAGCAAAGCACAGCATCACATAATTCCCCCGCTAGAATACGAAAAGTGACTTTAAGAAGCACAAATAACCAGACACAATGCAATCTTAGCATATTACATTCAAGATCATGACATATTACATTCAAAATCATGATCATTTCTGCTGCTTTACCACGCTTATAGGCTAAAATAATGCAGTATTGTTGCTAGTGTGCACTAGACTTGTAAAATTTAACAAGATTTTATGAATTTCAGTTAGTTGACATTTAGTTATACACAAAGAGTGCTTGACCAACAATTTAGTAAAGTACAGAAAACTATTATTCATTGCTTAACACCTTGAATTTCTTTTAAAATGTCCCTTTTTATGCTAGAGTACAGGGGTTGTGTCCAAAAAATACCACCCTCCTAATACTAAATACTGTCACACTTAAAAATCTATAGTCAAAGCTCTGATAATAAAGAATTTAATTATAAAATAAACTACATTTTTGGGGGAATCAGTAGGATATCAACTATTGAAGCAAAGGAAGATTTTGGTGTCCAGTGAAGTACAATGGATGTGGTCACACAAGTAAACTTGCACCCAGAATACTAAATGTTCAAGTTTGTGGGAGCATCTACACAAGCCAAACCTCTCTCTCTCTCTCTTAAAGTAAAATCTATTTAAAATCCCCGGCTTTATAATAGGGGGGACTGGGCGGTTTCATAGAACGGGCTGGGAGGCGCGCCGAGCCCCGCCGAGCCCCCCAGCCCCGTTTCAGGCAGATGAAGGATCGCGTAGATAAATAATTAGCAATAATTAGCAATCATTAATCTACGGCGGGCGGGGTTCGCGTAGATAAATGATTAGCAATAATTAGCAATCGTTAATCTACGGCGGGCGGGATTCGCGTAGATAAATGATTAGCAATGATTAGCAATCGTTAATCTACGGCGGGCGGGATTCGCGTAGATAAATGATTAGCAATGATTAGCAATCGTTAATCTACGGCGGGCGGGATTCGCGTAGATAAATGATTAGCAATGATTAGCAATCGTTAATCTACGGCGGGCGGGGTTCGCGTAGATAAATGATTAGCAATGATTAGCAATCGTTAATCTACATCGGGCGGGGCTCTGGTGGAAAAGAAGTTGGTAATTGGTGATCTACGTCGGGCGGTGTTCGGGTACACAACTCTTTGGGGCGAAAAAGCGCTGGCCCCCCTTGCGTGGTAACATGTGGGAACCTTGCAATTAGACCCTCGTCTGTCCTGTAGTATACCGAGAATTCGAAGGATGAAGTGCGGAAAAGATTACTGCGGGTGGCTAAAGGTCGGCCATGCAAACACGTGTGGCCAGAGGTGCATGGACACCTACTGCAAGGTGCACCTCCAAAGGCTCCGTAAAGGCAGCCCCCTCCATGTGCCGTGCAAGATCTGCGGCATAGGGACGCAGTCGGAGACGCGGTTGTGTCGCCCCTGCGGAGCGAATCGTGTAGGGCATAGGATGCGCGGCACCGAGAGGCGCGCTCGGAAACGGTTTGCACTCGTCCTGTCTGATATCACATCCCGCGATACGGGCAATTAGAGACTGGGTGGCACAGGGCGTACCCAAACATGGGCGCTTACATAGAGGAGATTCTCAATAGCCGGTAATGTAATCACCTTGTGCTAGGGACCTGAGGGCCGTGGAAACGAGGAGCGTGGGTTGGACCGCCACCCTACGGAGCGCGGAATGACCGTTTTTCGACCGTAAATTCAAAGCCGCTGGCGTGGCGTTTAAGCCTGAGTTTTACTCGAACACCGTGTCGAGCTCTGATAGTGGCCTTGAGCGCGTAGTATTTCTCCCGTTCTCGAAGTATTAACTGAAACTCTTCGTCTGAGATGTGCCCGTTTTGTAGGGCCTTAGAGACTAGCTCGCTGATCGAGTTTGTCTTACTCTCCGCTAAAACCATCGTGTCTTCGTGTTTAGCCACCTTGCTCGTAAGATCTCTAGAGACTATCCCTGCGCCTACGCCCACGACACCGATCAGCCCAGCGATCCCTGCCGACCAGAACCCCTATCCCTCTCAAAGAGACCCCTACCCCTAGAACCGCCTGAGTGTCACGTATTTTCTGGAGTCGGAAGCTTTGCACGTCGCCGCCGCTGTGCATACTGGGAAGCGAGGGGTATATGGCACCACCGCTAACGTCGCTATTTGCCATGTTTGTTATGTCGGAACTAGGTCAGCTCTAATACGAGGCGAACAGGCTTGCCCTTAAAGTCCGCCCGTCTACCGTAGTAATCCCTGATCCATATTTGGATACTCGAGACAAATTCAGAGGAAGTTGCTGCGACAAAAACGGGGATGTCGGGTCCATAGACGACTTTCTCGTGCGGTCTCCCGCGGCTTTCTAGGCAAGCGAGAACGTTTGAAGGCTCGCCTAAGGAAAGGCATTGCGTGCGATCTACGATATCGCAGCAGATGTAGAGGGCCTCTATTTACGGCAAAGCCACCTTAAGTGGGGGTCCCCCCAAAGGTAGTGCGAGGCCCCGCTCCCCCAACTGATTGTCTTTAGCCTCTAGGCCAAATAGTGCGCAAAGCTCGGCATTCAGGAACGCAACGCCATTAGACATAAGCGCGATTTTCCCGGTGAGGGGATCCAGCTTCGCGGTCAGAATCTTGCTTTCAGCGCGGTTGATCATTTCCACGATGGACTCGGCCGTGTGGTGCCCGGCTGGCAGAGTAGCAATGGTCGGGAGGGCGGCTATAGTCGTTATCTGATGCTCCCGCTCGAGATTATACCAGCTGTTAAACAGCGAGCACTGCCGGAGCGCCACGAAGCGTGGGCGCCTTATCGGTTGCTTGAAGTAGAGCGTCTGTTCGCCTTTGGTGAGCACAGTATGTAGGACCACCATTGTATTGAACACATCCCGCCTTCGTGTTTAATAGGGCTGAGCATGGATTGGGAAGGCTGGCGGATGCTGAACGAGGAGGCGATTCCCCGAAGGGAGGTGGAAGAGACAAAGAAGGCGGCAACTGCTGCGGGAGCCTCTATAGCCGAATATATCAAACACGCTATAGCCGAACATATCAAACACGCTATAGCCGAACATATCAAACACGCTATAGCCGAACATATCAAACACGCTATAGCCGAACATATCAAACACGCTATAGCCGAACATATCAAACACGCTATAGCCGAACATATCAAACACGCTATAGCCGAACATATCAAACACGCTATAGCCGAACATATCAAACACGCTATAGCCGAACATATCAAACACGCTATAGCCGAACATATCAAACACGCTATAGCCGAACATATCAAACACGCTATAGCCGAACAAATCAAACACGCTATAGCCGAACATATCAAACACGCTATAGCCGAACATATCAAACACGCTATAGCCGAACAAATCAAACACGCAAAATCCGGTTTCCCTAGGTCTCTGACCCTCGCGCAAAAGCTGCTCTACGCCGTGCCCCCGACCCCCGTGGAGAGCACGGCCTCAGACATCACCCCACTACTCACGCAGCTAGAGATACACGTGGCTGAGGACAAATCATTCACAACTAGGGTCCGAGACATATTCCAAGAGACAGTAGTCACGCACAAGTCCGCCAAGGAGTCTCGCCGGTGGCTATCGGAGCCTTCCTACGGGTGCTGGCCAGAGCAACTCAACTTTGCGGTCTGGTGCGCAACCGCCGGATGCGGGGTGTCCCTAACCGACCCCGCTTTCGCCAGGCTCCCCTCTGTCATCAGGGGATTTCTAAGGTTTCACGTCTACTTTACCACGCGGAGGATACTCTACGAGCTCGGCGCCCCCCTGCCTGGCGACAGCCCGTTCACGCAAAAGATAACCCCTACAAGAAAGCCGCTTTCAAGCGTCTATGTATAGAGTTCGGTTTGCCGCGTAAGCCGGACTTCCGATGGAAAGGCGGGCGGAACCACGGGCTAGGCGATGTGTTTGTGTTCTACCCGGGGGAGGGGTATCGCAACGTGCACGTGATCCGTGGCTACGACACGGCGGTGGACAAGTACCCGAGCCACCTCAATCTGTTTAGCGACGAAGGTGGGACGTAGGATAGTGGGAAGCAGGTGGGTTTCATACGCAACGACGAGCACGGGGGCGTGCAATATAGCTGGTTTGCGCCTCCCAAAGGTGAGGGGCTGACAAAAGCAGGGCTAGGAAGACTCGATCGCTCGGTCGAGGCGTTCGTCTACACAGTGCTTGGCGCGCAGGTAAACGTCCGTTCCTCTATCGCGGGGGCCGGTGGGCCGGCCATGGGGGCGCAGGCGGAGTTCACGAAGCTGCTTGAAGACGCGATCATAGAAAACGACATCGCTCAAAGGTACCAGTTAGCCGTGCAGGAGGCCAAGATGAGACTGAGTCTTGAGGTCGCACCAGGAGTGTGGCTGATGCCGAGCGATCTGGTGATAAACACGCAAAGCGTCGTGGGCTACAACAATAAACTGCAGAAAGCCACAGACTCCATGACACTCGGCGCAAACGCGATCAACACCGAGACAAAGCCAGTCGGTTCTCATAACATGGCCAGTGGCCATCCTAGGGTGCAGCACGTGACTAATCAGAGGGTTGACCGCGAGGTGCGAAGCAAGGCCGTAGTGCACGCAGAGGGCGCGGCATCTGCCCCCTCTTCGCGTATGCGCAGCATGACATCGCCCGGACCGGGCAAAAAAAGTTACCACACCGCCCTGGGTTGTCGGCACTCGCGGTGGCCGCGGCGTATTACTTGTTCCGATGATTGCTTTGCATTCGACGAACCAAGAACGCGGCTACGGCTAGAATGAGCAGCCACGCATTTTCGCCAAGGAATTTCACCGCTTCTCCTGCAGCCTTAAACACGAAGTTCGCGACGCTGCCTACTAGCCCAGGGAGAAGCTCGCCTAGCTTTTTCCCGATAGCCTTAAGCCCGTTACCGGCCCCTCTGGCCACGGAGGAGAGCGACTTGCCGAGCGACGCCACAATAGCCGCGATCGTCATCGCTGCGGCCAACCCGATGGCGGTGACGGTAAAGCCGTACTTTTTGAAGATGGCTTTGATGCGCTCTCTGAGCGGCTTTCGGTTCTCGAGCTCTCGGTTTTCGCGTTCTAGTTCGCCAATCTCGGATAGCCTTTCCTCGTTGCGCTCACGGGCCTCTTGGCGGCGACTCTCTGATGTGTTAGGGTCGTCGATGGTCTCCCTGTCTGTGGTTACCACCCCTTGCAGCTCTTGGACGTTCTGTGTTCTCCTGGATGACCGCGTCTATCTCTGCCATAGACCCCATCGCAAGCTTGAAGCCTTTCAGCTTCGCAACGTCCTGTCGAACTCCCCCGTTCTCATTCAACAACTGTCTTGGCTTAGTCCAACCTCCTTTGCCGAGGTTGCGAAGCTGTATTAGCGTCTTTCCCTTCTGGTCTGACTGGAACCGTATCAGATTCTCGTTAAGGTCTGGGTATTCCTCGCTGAGGGACTGGAGACCGGGTCTTGTCGATGCACCCTCTGTGGTGAACGAGGTTTCAGCGGTCGTTTGCGTCCGGGCCCCCCGCGATGTTGTGCTCGTCATTGGGATCGACTCCCCATCGTCGGGGTCAAACGGGATGAGGGGCGTCGTCTCGCCGTCCCTGTCTTCGGCGGACGCACCCGGCAAGGTATCGTCAATGTCAACGTCAACATCATCCATGATGCGTAAATCATGCTACGCTATATTGAACGTGTCTAACAGTTTGCACCATAGTCACGTGACTTCATACTACTAGGAATGTCAGTCAGCGATAAACTTGACCCCCAACGAACACCCAGAACTCCTCTGGGGTTGAAAGCCGAGAGAACTGTTCACCGGATCACTGTCAACCCGTCGACGGCTTCCCCCGGCGAGACGCTATACGTGGTGGTCCCAAAGCTATCGGAAGGCATCACGCTTGTGCCTGGCTCCTTGAGGGTCGGTTTCGATCTCTCCGTCTCAGGCCAAGCAAATAATACCGTCGTGAACAACGTCGGCCGAAATCTCGTGAGCCGCCTGAAAATCACGTTTGCAGGAGAAACGCTCCAGGACACCAACCGCTATTATGTCTTCAAGACGTATGAGGAGCTTTACCTGTCTAAGGTCGAGAGAAAGGACCGCCTGGAGCAAGGCATACAGCCAGAAAACATGCGCAAGCTTCGCTCCAAGGCTGGCGATAAAGCGACTAGTAACGCCAAGGAGAACGCTCTAAACGCCGCCCACGGGGCGAAGTACACCATCCCGCTAGACCATTCTCTGCTGACGGACCACTGCGTACTGTACCCAAGGGCGCTCTCAGAGGCGCTGCTCTTCGAGATCACGCTCGCAACGGTTGATCAGGTAGTCGTCGGAGACGATGCTACCAAATTATCCTACGGCATCAAAAACCTTAAGCTGGAATACGAAAGCCTGAGGGACGACAACCTCGCCCGGTCTGCAGCCACCGCCTACCAAAACGGCACAACGTTCTTCTACGAGCAAGTGAACCTCCACAAGACCGTGATTAGCAAAGGGACGGACAGCATAATCAACGAGAGTGTCAACCTGCCGCGAAGGTCTATGAGTGGTCTGTTGCTCCTCTTTGTGGAGCCATACACGGCAGGGGCTCGCGACTCTGAGAAGTTCGTGTACCCCGACATCAAGAGCGTTCGCGTTACAATCGACGACATGCCAAACAAGGTCTTCAGCCAGGGACTACGCCCCACGGATTTCTGGAGGGAGGCGAAAAGGCGGTTCGTCAGTGGCAGCGGAGCGCCTAGTGTCAGCCCCGAGTCGTTCTATGGCGATAACAAGTTTGCTCTGTGGATTGACCTTCGAACGACGGACGACAATGCTATCCATACATCGTACTCGTGTGCCCTACCTTTGTCTACAACAAAACATACGAAGGCTTCGCCGAGGGCGACGATCGTCTGTTTGCCGTGACACCTGAGGCGGGTCAGATCGACATACTGCTGAGGTTTGTCTCCGCTGTCTTCGAAGGCACTAATACGCTAATCATACTCGATGACTGTGCGGCCTCAAAAGACGTAAAGAGGCGCTCTGGCCAGCTTGTCAACTTGGCGTTCAGCGCATGCCACGTGGGTATTAGCGTGTGGGTGATCACGCAGCAGCTCACCAGCATCACGAAGCCGTTCCGTGAGAACATCGCGACCTTGGTGGTCTTCTATACCCCGAGCAAGGCGGACATGAAAGCTATCCTGCATGACTACGGCGCGGAGCTCTCAGAAGAGAAAATGAAAGAGTACATGAAGGCCCTCAAGACGAAAAAGTTCTCGAAGTTAGAGTTTTGCTTGCGTCACCCTTATACCATCGCCCTAGTTGAACGGTAAGCACGGTAAGTCACCGCACACGAAAACGCATTGATCACACTTGACAACAGACTTGTACCATGATGAGCGACGAATACTTTGAGAGTCTTCTTGAGGGGGGCGCCGCAGATACCGAGTCGTTGGACTGCTCGACGCAGCCAGCTACCGGAGGTGAGCAAACTGAGATAGCAGACGCGAGGGAGAAACTCGCGATTTTCGTAGCCTCGGGGAAGTCGAGAGAGATGGTAGGCAAGGCCCTGACTCACGACGACGCCAAACGCATGAGCGCCGAGGAGGTGAGGAAGTGCGAGAGGCGATACGAGACCGCTCTAGCCAGCCGGACTACAGACGCCCTGGCAGACAGCTTCCTGAAGCTTACGACCAAGTTTGTAGGCATGACGCTGCCGATAGACAGTGTGGTCGATCTTCACAATGACCTCGTGTACGACTACATCATCAACAACGAGCTCCGCACATTGTGCGGAAGCCTGTCTCTACGCTGCGGTCGTTTGATGGCTTTAGCCGTCGGGGCGTTACACGTAGCACGTCATGTGAACACCAACGGCGCTGACACGCGGTGTCAACACGAGGTAGCAGTCGCGGACTCACCAGATGGCGAGTCTGCCATCCCAAAGTAGACGCTCATTTGAAAGCTTGCCACTTCTTCAGCAACCAAATAGTTGCATCACAAATGGAGGAGCCTCAAGGAAGTACTAGTATTCAGCATCTCGCGGAACCTGACAAACAAACTGCTCATGAACCTGCACGTGAGAAAGTGGAGAGAATCACGAGCCCCGAACCACCCGCGACCCGACCTAAACACCCTGGACGAGTCGAAGCTGGAAGGCGCTTTGTAAAGTGGAACCGACTTAACAGGGCGAAGAAAAAAGCTGTGCAACACGTTGAGTCGCCGGTCGCTAGCGAGTCGCAGGGACGCGAGGGCTATGACGAACACACACCAGTCCCGGAAAGCAACTCTGCTTGGTCGGCTAGCTCGGTTATCGGGGTCGCTGGTCTCCTAGTGTCATTGATCGGCCTCTACACACGTAGGCGGGAGCTAGCTGCCGCGTTCACTCGTACACCCACAGCTACCGAAGGTACCGACTACGTGACTCCGTCCGCAAATGCACAGCGACCACCGCTTGCCGTTCCGGCGAACCGACCCAGACAATGCAAATCTCAAATGTTAGCCATGGAGTAAGCAGACATTTAAACACGAGAGCCCCACCCATATCCGCACGTCCGTGCATCGCAATGTCGACGACGCAGCAAAGCTAGATTACAAAGACCATCACCGACGCCGCAGTCATAACCGGCCTCGTCGTCGGTATCGGCTGGGTTGGGCGCAAGGTCTTGCGCGAAGCCTTCACCAAAGACCCCTCCGCGAACGCCACGAACTACGCAAAAATGACTGCCGCCGTTGCAGGTGCTGTCGCTTTGAAGGGTTACCTTAAGGACCAGAAGATCCTGCCCATGTAGTCTTGTGTAGGCCATGTATTAGACTCGTGTTCACTTACACAGCATCACACACTACTCGATGGCCTCCATCGCAAATTTGGTTGGTGGCGCCGTCCTAAACGCGACTGTATTCGTTGGTGGCAACTACCTCGCAAAGTTCCTGTCGAACGATGAGAGCCCTGCCTTAGTTGAGAAGGAGAGGCACGACAAGGCCCTCGAGAAATAACAACAAGACTATGGACGCTACCAACAGCGGCGACAAAAAATCCTCGATTGGCAAGCGCAAAGTCGCGAGAGAGGGTCCCTCGCAATGCAAAACTTCACCGACACTGACTACGCGCTCAAACTTTACAACCAGACCCGACCAAAACAATCCCTGGAGTCGATGCGGGCTCCTGAGCTGTCCGACTACTACATCCCCAGCAAAACGCAGAAAAACGCCAAGTTGGCGTACATTGGCGCCGGCGCTCTCGCCATCGGCTACACAGCTAGCCGCTTGCTGTGATTTAGATCTAGGCGGCCTTTTTCCATACTGCGCGTATACGTATACGTATAAGATGATTGCAGACCGGTTGTGGAGTGCTATGCACGAGGTAGCAGCCGCTGCTAAGCGAGACAAGTCGATGACCGACACCGAAGGTGTCGTCGATGGGTGGATTATGTAGCTTTGGTGACATTGCTAACCGAAGCCTCGAGTTGTGGCGCGCAGACAGCGAGTGCGTTAAGAGATTCGCCAATGTCGTTCTCCGAGGGCCTACCGACCTCAGAAAGACCGCCTCGGCACTGCCCGAGCAGACGGCAACCGCCTGTTGGAGACTGACACACCTGTTGCAATACATTGCCGACACATGATGGCGGCGAAGCGCATGTCCGACGAAGAACTATATACTACGCCAGAGGTGGCTTCCAGGGAGTGACCACTCTGCATGCCAAGCTTCCCAAGGGCTCAGCCTCCATAGACCGAGTGCGCAGGTGGGTAAGCTCGCAGCCCGTCGGGGGCTACACACAGATACCCCCTCCTCCGACTACATACGCCTAATTTTCAGAGCAGATACCAAACCGTATCCACCAGTCGGACCTACTATTCTTGCCAACCGACCGCGGGTACAAGTATGCCCTGACTGTTGTTGACGTTGCTTCACGATATAAAGCCGCCCGCCCACTGAGGACTAAGAGCGCGGCCGTCGTCTCCCGCGAACTCGCCGACGTCTATGCAGAGGGACCTCTCACATGGCCTAAAGTCCTCATGGTTGATGACGGCACGGAGTTCAAGGGTGCTACCACAAAGCTCCTAACAGACCACGGAGTGGAGGTCCGACGGGCTGAGCCAGGGCACTACAGGAGCCAAGCTTTCGCCGAGTCTTTCCATCGCTGGCTGGCACAGCGCAGTGCGCAGTACTCGGAGGAGCACAGTACTCGTGCGCAGTACTCGGAGGAGCTTGCATCCGGCGAAACAAACCGCGAGTGGGTTACCGCTTTCACAATCGTCATCTGGGACATAAACGCAATGAAGACTCGCATGACTGGCCTTGCGCCTAAAGACGCCATAAAGCTGAGGCGCGTGCCTCTCAAAGCCGAAAAGCCCCCCTATAGGTCCCCTTAGAGGTCGGAACGGAGGTGTACATCGCCGTTAACGAGGAAGACCTCCAGGACAAGGGCCGACGGCGAGTGACGGACCCGTGGTGGACAAGCAAGGCATACCCAATACTAAATAGGGTTATGGAGCCCGGACAGCCAGTGTTGTATTACACGGCGTACTCTAAGCACGGCTTCACGCGTTCGCAGTTGCGTGTTGCGTGATCAGCGCTTGTGCCTTCTATTGCAGCTAAGGCACGTGAGTCTGACATTCCACTTGTAGTGACCCTGACTGTCGTCTAGCCGGTCGATACTGAAGCATTGGGGATGGCTCTTGGTGTATCCCTTAAACAGAAGAGTGCCACAGACCGTGCACTTCTTTTCCGCCTCAGCAATCATGCCGAGTACGTGGTCTACCGTTAGAACGTGGTGCGATCCCGTGTACTTTGTGCGACCCTTTTGCCTGTTGTCTATAGCGTATCGCTTGATTCGCGCTATAATGAGCTCTTCACTGGGCGTAGCCTGCAGTCCTGTGGGAACCAAGGCACCGGGGGCGTTATCGGGGGGAATCACGCGAACTATCTGGTCGGCGTGCCGCACGCGGGAGATGCCCTCTAAGCTGTGGTCTATGATAAACAGACGTCTTGGAGTCTGGATAGTCTTGCCCTGCACCCGGTGGACGGTCCCCCAGCCCGCGCATTTCCGCTCGAGGGGAAGCCCGTTAAGGAACGCGTCGAGAGGAACCTCGACTACCGTGCCTTTGTATACGTCAACCTTCTCACCCCTTTTGATTGGCACGGGCACTGGCCGCCCTTGCTTGCGATAACGATGCGCGACGCTAGGATCGGGGTCAAAGCAGATGGTTGCTGGCAATCGAGGGTAGTTTTTCCTGTGGTGCTCTATCAATCGCTGCTGAACAAGAGCCCCTATTGTTGTTGGTCGAGCACACCCGCACATCGTTTGGGTGGGCCTGCTCGATCGCCGCGTCGAACGCTACCCCATCCCACTCCTCTCGAAACACCTCAAGCTGTTGTGAATCTGACCGACACCAAATCCGGTCCTTTATGTCGTGGAGCCTGGAGGAGGGCGCGGCAGGGCCGCAGTCGCATGTACTGTACGGCTTTCCGCAGTCTTCACACAGGCAGCGGTAGTCGGACTCGAACCAGCGGATGTTCCCTTGTGCCCACTCTTCGAGCATATCGTGAGGCCCCTCTTTATCTCCCCAGGGCGGCGGGACCTGCCCATAGTCGCCACAACACACTACCTGACACGGCCGCGTGGCGAGATACTCTAGGATGGCGCGTAACACTTTAGTCTGTACCTTACAGCACTCGTCAATGATGATTACTTCTGCGAGACGGTCGAGTTTGTGCCACAGCTCGGAAGGTCTCCACTCCTCTATCGGCTTCTCCGCTGGTATGCAGAGGTAATGGTGGTAGGTTTGAGCCTTCACCGCGAGGCGCGGGTTATTGCGATGGTCGTGGGCGAGGTCGTTCTCGGGAGTGAGCACCACAACGTTGCGGCCGCGGAACATTCTCACCGCCCACTCGGTCTTCCCCGATCCTCCTTGGCCGGCTAGATACATCTTTGCAGAGGTTGCGGCCACTAGATCGCACGGCAGAATCGGCGCAGTGCTTGGCTCTTTGGCCAAGCTCCCCGACTTCTTCGGATCCCAAGCCGCTTCGGGTCGCCACTCGTAACCAGGCTTCTTGTGGCGCCACTCTCCATACCTCGGATTTTGCTCCACGAGCTTTACGCCACTGGGCACCGCCTTTGCGTATATGGCATCTGTGCACACCCGGAGGACGTCTTCGCGAGGAATCCGCCTCAACATGCCTCGCAACGCTATGTTTGTGTACGCCAAGACGAAGGCCCTGATATGGTATCATTGTGAGCGTCGGAAACCTTCTTTGTATTGGATCAGATGAGCCCCGTCGGCATGCTCGAAGTTAAGTAAGTGGTCGGTGCCCGCAAGGAGGTTTGTTAGATACGCGGCTTCTTCACGGTCGCGAACAACGATCGAGGACTATGGCGAGCGCACTTGCCTACGAAACGGACAGCAAGATCTCGACCCTCAGGATACTGCGAGTCTTCGCTACTCGCGCTAGAGTGGGGGAACCTGATGGAGTCCTTCTTTCCGACGCTATACAATACCTCCCTCGCCGTGGCCGTGACGAGGTCTCCCGAGTCTAACAGGTCCTTGAGCTCTGGCGTGGTGATCCAGCCCTCGTTTTGTTCCAAGTGCTGCCCTACCCTCCCGGAAGTGTAGGGGTGGCAGGCCTCAGAGAACTCCCACTCGGTTAGCTGAATGACCCCGGTTAGTTGAAGAACCTCGCTCAATGGCCGTCCCACAACATCCGCGATACGATATACGTTCGTATGGAAGCCGTATTTCCGTACCAAGTCATTGGCGTCAGAGGCGCCGCCGAAGACACTGTCCTCGCATCCTAGTTACGCCGCACGCATGTCGATGTGCGCATGAGGCTGCGCCCCTAAGTTTTCCTTGCTATTCCACACTTTGGACTCAACCTGCGCCTCTTGCCAGACGTCCCTGTATTTAAGAGGCGTTGACCTGATGTTCTCTCTTTGGACCCACTTCTTGAAACGGTACCCTATTGCGCCGCCCATCGAGTGCGTAGCTTCGGTGTACTCTTGGTAGGCTGGGTGATCATCAGGGAGCCATTGAGGATCATGCCCCGTCTCGTCCGTAAACGCCCTGTCGATCGCGACGCTATCTCTCTCCGATCGGTATAGCTTCCCCTCGTGCGTGACTATAACGCGCCCGCATAACCAGATCCTCCTGCCTCTTGGGATCGCCCTGTTTGTAAAGCGAATGAGCACCTCTCGCACTTTTGCCTCGCGCGTTTTCGTGGCTGCACTGGTTAAAGCCTTCTCCTGAGGTAGCGAACGAAGCTCATCCTCAGCCTTGAAGTCTAGGCCGTGGACGCTCGTGATCACAGGTGGTTCAGTCGGAAGCTCCGCCCAGGCGTGGTTATTGTGGCAAGGGATAGTGACCCTCGCCTTAGTCTTGTACTTCCCCGAGTCCCACATAACGTTGCCCAGGGGGTCCACGGCTACGAGCTTTATCTCGAGCCTCTTTTCCATCTCAAAAAGGTCTTCTTTGGTGCATCCCGTAGTAGCCAGCTTCTTGTCAAATCGCTCGAGGATCTTGCATCGTGTCTTGGTTAGACCAAGGGAGCGTGAGGTACTGCGATTCCTCGAGAAGTCGGCAACATCTCAACTCACAACACAGTTAGCGAAGGCGTCACTCCCCTCTCGATCAAACATTGGCCCAGGCTCCCCATTTTGCTCAGATAAAGGGCGAGGCTCGTAATCTCACGTAGACGAGGTACTCTCGCCCTTTCTCCCAAATACCTGCATCGATACCTTCCAGGGCGCCGACTGCGATTTGGTCTCCTCTTTTGACTAATGACCCACCAATCTTGTGCTCCGAGCGCCCTTCCTCCTCTTTGATTGGCGCCAATGGCTCTGCGGGGGCCTTACCAACGACCGTAAAGAGTCTGTAACGCCGGTCAGGGTCTACCATCTCAAGCACCAGTAGCAACACTGCGTTTGCCCGCAGAGACTCTCGCTCGTGCGAGACCCACCACACCGAGCCATCGTCATTGATATCAGGCCCCCGCATAACCGGCTTTGGAGCAATGACTCCTGCTCCACCAAGATCTCGTATCTCCTGGTAAACACCGGCGCTTATGTCTTGGCCCCGAAGAGTGGCATCCACGCTTGGGAACCGAAGATGGGCGCCGACGACGAAGAGAGAATAGTACTCCTCGGGGCCTGAGCCCTCTGAGCCCTTTTGCTTTAGAAGCGGGTCGAACTCACGCCACGGCTCCTGCTTCGCGGCCTCTTTGTCAGCCTCTCGCCGACGCGCTTCTGCCGGAAAGAGCGGCATAAGCAGCTTGTGCTTGACATCCTCGGGGATGTCCTCGTCCAGGATGTTCTGGACCAGCCCTGCTAGTACGGCAGGCGCCTCTTTGTCAGGCATGCTATTGAGAATCTCCTCTATGTAAGCGTCCATGTTTGGGTATGCCTTGTGCCACACAGTCTCTAATTGCCCGTATCGCGGGTTGCGATATCAGACAGAGCGAGTGTTTGGGTACGCCCTGTGCCACCCAGTCTCTAATTGCCCATATCGCGGGCTGCGATATCAGACAGGACGAGCGCGCAGCTTCTTTTCTACCAGAGCCCCGCCCGACGTAGATTAACGATTGCTAATCATTGCTAATGATTTATCTACGCGAACCCCGCCCGCCGTAGATTAACAATCGCTGACTATTGCCAATTATTCATCTACGCGAATCCCGCCCGCCGTAGATCAATGATTGCTAATTATTGCTAATTATTTATCTACGCGATCCTTCATCTGCCTGAAACGGGGCTGGGGGGCTCGGCGGGGCTCGGCGCGCCTCCCAGCCCGTTCTATGAAACCGCCCAGTCCCCCCCATAGTAGACCCCTGGTATGAAGTTGTTGCCTTGAAGATCAGTCTAAAATAACTATAAAATAACTAATAAAATAACCTCGTGGTTTGGATAGAAACACAGAGAGGCAAAGTTAGAAGTGCTCTATTTAGTTTTGTATCAAGTGAAACTTTGACACTAGTGTTTTAGTTGCTGTATTTAGCTTATTACAACGCATTCGCATGGGATTCGCATCGAGTCGACATTGCTTCCCGGGTCTGTGTTCATCGTTTAGCGAACTATAAGTGCGTGTATTTCGATATTGAATGTGGCATATTATTTTCGGGGTGTCAAACAGCTTCAAAGAAACGGTTAGGCTGTATATTCGTACTCCCCTTCTCGCCGCCATCTTGTTTCAAGTAATCGCTTGGTATACAAATACCAAGGGGGAGGGGGTGGGTAATCTGCTGTGATTGGATAAGTTCTTTATTTACAAAATGCCTCCAATTTTAGTTATGACCCTAACTGCTAAAGCTCGTTTAATATAAAACAATTATACCATTTCCATTTTGGCGGATAGTGGCTTTAAAAATATCTACCTTGAGCCTTTCGACTTACGGTAGATAATTCGCCACTATCAATCTCAATGGAAATGTATAATTGTTAAATATTCACTTGTGCCAAAATTACCAAACAAGTAAGTACGCGTCATGGCTAGACCATGAAGTTTCCACGTCGCGGCATAGAGAAAAACGTCGTGGTATAGAAAAAAAGGTCGCGATATGTATGGAGTAAAACGTCGCGGTATGGAGAAATATATCAGACAGGGTCCATTTCAATGTGCATTTCACGTCTTTCTCTGTGAATTTGTCTTTTTTTGCGGCTGCTGTCGCCTTTTTCTGTGCGTTTTTATATGCCTAAAATTCCTGTTTTAGCAAGCGAGAGCTCTAGAGGAGCAAAAAAGGAAAATTTGTTTTACCTTTCTCTCCCCCCCAGCTGTCTCTCTGCTAAAACAAAATCTTACAACCAAGTATGTCGTTAAAAAAGCGAGCAAAATAAGGATAAAACACAAATGAAACTGATCCGATATCAAAACTGAGGTCGGTTCCTAAAAGGTGAATATGTCAGAAGCGATAAAGAAATAACTGTCCTCTCAGAGAATCACATGTCCCGCTATGTACGGCACCAGTACAATTGGTTAAAAAACTTTAAAAAATGAATACTTCAAAACAAGGAGAATGACCCACTGCAAACGAAACGGGGTGAAAACAACAAATAAACAAAACCACTTCTTTTAAATGCCACATTGGCACATGGAATACAAAAAAATATTATATTTTCCCTTTTTTACGCAGTAGCAGAGGATTCGCAGTGGATTCAAAGTATTCTATATTTGTCGAGAAAGGGCAAGCGAATCTGAATTGGGCTTTGTTATCTGTTAGCTGGATCTTATGAAAAAAGAGTGTAATTGAGAGCATCCTCCTTTTGCTAATTAACAAGTGTGTGCACTACGCATCTCGTCGTAATCCATAGGTTAACACGAATTTCTTCTTTGGCCGACTCGTGCGTAAGCTTCCAAAGTTTTATTACCTTGGTGGATCTAAATAGGCAAAAGTGTTCTGCAGATGTCGTAAATTGTGTTAATTTGTGCGCAATTTATGTTAACTGTCGACATTGTATATACTTGGGATAAGCTTTGTGTTTTTGTTATACAATGCGCATTGCCGGCAGAGGCGGGGGTTCACATCCCCCAAGAAGACTTGGTAATCGTTTCACCATAATTAACTCCGGTTTAAAACGGCTGCAGCAGAGGCGCTAGAGGTGTAAGTCTAGCCTGAGAAAGAACCAGCAATAACCGACTCAACTGTTCCTAGTGGTCCGTAGCAGTATTCTACCCAGCTTAAGGTATGTGATGATGGTAAATAAATGTCGTAACATTTTTCAAAGGAAATGCGCGCGCTTATTAAAACAAGCACCGGGCCTAATTTTCATTTTCTTAACTTGATTAAAACTCTTGTTTGCTCAGCCAAGAAGAAATTGTCTGACAAAATGCCCGTCTCATAACTTGTCTGTCTTGGATGACGCCACCGTGTTTTCGGCTTATCATATAGGTTATTCACGGTCGTTTTCTATTATCGGTTTAACTCGAGTGACTTATGATATATGAGTTTTGTTGTAGATATCACACAGTAGTAAAGGACATTTTCTTCCGCATACAAAGCTAATAAAGCGAATATCACTCGCATCCTCGCGGAGAGTGTTCAACCTTAGGCTTGACACCCAATGAGGTCAATAAAAAGAGACGGTCCTCTCCTATTAAAAAAACGTAATATTAATTCATTCATTCATCCCTCCCAACCCCTACCCCTGCCCCCCGAACATACAAACTCTCGGCATTCTGTCATTGTTATAAAATGTTTATTTTGAGCTCCGATATGCGTCAATAGGGCAAGCCGTATGCGGGAGTGATTTCAGTGAATTAAGTGAGCACTTGCACTTACTCACTTTGCGAGCAATATAACATTCTCGACTTAAGGTTCAAATCCCATTAACGCCTAGCACTTATCCAGTGCGGTGCCAAAGAAATATTCCGAGGCACTTGTTAAATCCAAATTTTACGTCCAATATTATAGATTAAAGCAAAAAATGAATAAAAGAAGAGCTGGAAAAAATAAAGACCAGTGTGGAATGTAAATAAAGAGAGATAAATCGAGAGTGGAAAATACGCATTCGCCTAATTATTTAGTAGGCACCGAAACCGGGACAACAAATATAATAGAGGATTCTAGAATCCAAAACGAGATGTAAAAAGGTAAGAAATATTTTTATAGCTGGTTAGGTAATCGCTCAGAGCATCACCCGTAATACAAGAAATAATAATACACGTAATAAATTGATAAAAATGTGCGATTCCGGGGGGGGGGGGGGGGGGGAGACTATAAGCTCAAGTTTATTAGCTTTTTATGGGTATGAAGTAAAGATCGTTTAATATGGGAATCCGACGTGTGTTTAATTTGGAAAAAAACACCAACTACAAAGGGAGAAAATATATGATGTTTTCGTTACGTGTTAAAAATTACTTACAGACTATGCGCAGGATTGCCGTAATATCGCTATATTTCTTATTTGCTAAAGGTCATGATTTTTGTTGATTTCGAGCTTTATGTTGTAAGGTCATTTCATTGGTGAAATCAATTACAAAGGCAATGCATTGTGTCTTATTATTCTAGAAGGAACTCAAGATTGATCCTAAAACCCTGTAATAACCCTCTTCAGATATCAAATTGCCGGTCCTTAAGCAAACACGATGAATAATGATCCAAGACACTTGGCCTAGTGTCATGAATCTGCAGACATTGCTTTGATAAGAATAATTCATCGTGTTTGCTTAAGGACCGGCCATTTGATATCTGAAAAGGAGTTATTACAGGGTTTTTACTTCGGGAATATGTTCTTTCAGGAAAAATACAAAGCCTCGATTGGACGACATATGATCGTACTCGATCGCCCACGATCGCAGGGCGAGTCTCCATATAATCGCACACAATCGCAGGGCGAGTCTCCATATAATCGCACACGATCATCGCAGGGCGAGTCTCCATATAATCGCACACGATCGCAGGGTGAGTCTCCATATAATCGCACACGATCGCAGGGTGAGTCTCCATATAATCGCACACGATCGCAGGGTGAGTCTCCATATAATCGCACACGATCGCAGGGTGAGTCTCCATATAATCGCACACGATCGCAGGCCGAGTCTTATAAAAAACACCTACGATAGTTTCGAGTGCGATCGTATGGAAACCAGCCTAAAGCGATAAGCAATCTATCTAATATGTTTTCAATACTAAGAGTTTCTGAAAGCAGAATGTATAAAATAGACAAGCTAATATACTGTTAAAAAATAAGGGCTTTCCACCTGTTCCAGGCAAATGATATGAGAAAAAAGACTTGTTATATTATTCATTAGGCAATTTTGTTCGGCTGCAAATAAAACTGCTGTCAAGGGGTGTTTTGCATTTTTATGATGACCTGTTTTGAACGCACCGTATTGCTCAAATGGATTATGGCATAAGCCTGCTTTTTGTAATTGATGTTGCTCTCTGGAAGATAGGTACTTCCGCATTAGACCGCGTTTAAGGCAAGGCGAAGGCAAGGAGTCTGGCGACACGGCCCACAGGTGGGTTCAAGCAGCAAGCCACACATATGATGTTGCTGTTGATGTTTTTCATGGTTTTGTGAATTAGCAAGAAGTTTCCTAAGTATATACCCTTTTTGTCTGTAATTCTTCTCAAGTCACATTTTCACGTTTCCCAATCTCAGCATATTTTACGACATATTATGATTTAATATAGATACACTATTCCGTTTATAAAAGGAAAACTTTGAATTAAAATCTTAAAATTTTAGCCAAGAATCCCTAAATATTTCATGTTCTTTTATAAAAGAGTGTTTAGACTAACACCTTTTCGTTACAGCTTTGAGAAAAAAATTCTTCAATAATATTCCTCAAAATGTTGTCAGAAAGATAAAACTTACTTAAATCTATTACCATACGTCAAATTGTCTTTATCTTTATAAATCTTTTCGTTGGGTACGACTCTGTCGCCATATTGCCGAAACAAAAAAACAGACGTCATTTATTCTTTAAGATAGTTGTTTTGTTGTAACGATAGACATACACTCACGTATGCTACCCTGGTTCCAGAGCCTCGAACGTCTCTCTATTTAGTGGCCATAGCGAGGGCTCGAACGTCTCTCTATTTAGTGGCCATAGCGAGGGCTCGAACGTCTCTCTATTTAGTGGCCATAGCGAGGGCTCGAACGTCTCTCTATTTAGTGGCCATAGCGAGGGCTCGAACGTCTCTCTATTTAGTGACCATAGCGAGGGCTCGAACGTCTCTCTATTTAGTGGCCATAGCGAGGGCTCGAACGTCTCTCTATTTAGTGGCCATAGCGAGGGCTCGAACGTCTCTCTATTTAGTGACCATAGCGAGGGCTCGAACGTCTCTCTATTTAGTGGCCATAGCGAGGGCTCGGACGTCTCTCTATTTAGTGGCCAGCAAGGCCAACCAGGGTATTCTCGTCCTAACTTAATTTCTAAAATCCGTACGATAAAACTTTTATTAACCTTGCTTGTTCGATCTGTAGCGGTAAATAAATAGGCACTTCTATTCACCCTTCGGGCTGAAACAATTTTGGAGGTCATTCAAATAAATCGTTAATTTGACTCGGCACCATATATTCCCTTATACAAAGAGAGATGTTCAGAGGAAAGAGAAGGCATACGACACGACACAAGAATACATCACGCATAGAAACATAGTTCGAAAAATGGCTTCAAAAGCATCCACTCGCACGCTACCTGCTTTATGCCAGCGGCAAAGTACAAGGAGATTTGCAAAAACACTGCGAATTTAGATGCTCTGCACTAAAAAAGCGCGCAAATATTTACAGGCATAAAATTGCTTTATAAATTTGTAACAGCCCAGCTTAAAAATTGCTAGTTTTTTTTTCACTTGCCGTCAGCCTGGGCTACCTGTGTTTAAAAATCCAGGATTTCTATACAACCATGGTGATAAGAACGCTAACCTGACTGGCCGCCGTCAATCTACGGTTTAAGAAATTTTCCTGTTAAAGACAGTCAATGTTGCGGCAAACTGCAAATAATTCACTTACGCGATAGTTATTAATAATAAAACAATCCATCATACAATATTTATAACTAAGCCTGCCTGGTTCTAAATGTATATCCTCATACATCTCATTATTTTTTTATTTTTTTTAAACAAGCTCTTATTAACGCAGCGCATTTTAGAAGTGTCTGTTAAACTTTTAAATCAAAGTCATCAGAGAACAGTCGAAGGCTATTATTTCGGTTCGCTTGCTTCCCCAACATACAGCCAACTTTTCAAGGCGTTTCTAAGGGCTTCCATTAAATGACACACACAAAAACCGCTCTCATCTCAAATTGAAACTGATCTCGTCCTCTCTTTGGAGCGCAAAGAAGCCACAAACAAACAAACCGCGCAATACTCTTGTCTTGCTTGTTTTCTCCTTTTGGTGTAGTTGTGTAAAATGAAATACCCCAAGTTTAGTTCAGATATCGTTTACCACGTGATCAGAACTCGTGATGTGATATATTCATGGCAACTTTATCACGTGATATCCTTTATGTGTTTAAATGAATCATAAAAGTGAACCGTGTACTGTGCGGTTATCGGGTACAAGCAAAAGAGCGTATTCTTCAAAGTTAATGCTATCTTCTCTCAACGATAACCCCAAAGTCCGAATGTTATCTACACTGCTGGCTTGATGGAATTTCTCACCTGCTTCGAATTGTTAAAAAAGGTTGGTACAAATATTTAGCCAAAAATGAGGTCACTTATTGTCCTAATTGAAATGAGCACACCACTTCACAACAAATTGCTTAAAAGGCTATTCATTCATAATTTTTTGCTTATGAAAACTTCTCCAGTTAGACATCTAAAATCTGATGCGTTTAATTTCGTTTTGAGTCTTAAAATAGCACATTTTTCTTGTTTCGTTTTTTTGTACTGACTTTCTGGGTGATATTGACCTAAGTGTGAATAATGCATCTCAGTAAATGGAAAAAGGCTTAGTAAAAGATGTACAACATTTCAATGTTATCAAACACTCCTCTAATAAACAGGCGTGTTATCATAAAAGTAAAATACCGAAAACTAATCGTATCATTACATTTGTTTCGATAATCCTTTAAAATATTACTTGTATTACATTGTGTATTTTATGATTTTAAGCCTGATTAAAAGAGAGTGAGTGACTTTTCCCGGAAAACCCTTTCACAGAAATGGCTCGATGTCTGGATCTCCGGCAATGAGCGCGTCAGACTCAACTAATTTGCTCTTAGGTGCAAACCTGAATAAAATCGTATATTACTATTTGACACTGTCTGATTTGCTCTATAGCTAAAGAGTCTACATTTATATGCTGCTTACAAACCCTCTTTTCTTACTATCAATGCATTCATTTTAAAAATGGTACTACAGTTATTGTACTACTTACAAATATCAATTAAAATAGAAAGTAGTACTGTCCAACAGAAAGCAAAACTTTGCGAGGGCTATCTTAAAGTGGTGTGAACAAGGCACTCTGCTAGGCTTGCCAAATTACACGGCCTTTTTTATTATCGAAGGAAGATCAAAATCATCTGAAGCCATTTCTTTTTTGGGGGTCTATGGATGTATAAATCAAGTCTGTATTTGATATTGTAGCGTCGCAGAAATACATAACTTGTAAAGCAATACTTATAGCACTAAGTGATAAAATGCAGGTGGCTAAATGGACTATGTTTTTCCATGACTTCTAACTCAGCATGGTATAGCAGTTCTGATAAAGTTTCGCGCGTGGGTTTGTGGCTATCCCATAGGGTGTATCCTCGCTAGTTGAATGGCGCCGTGTAAAATAAACATGTACAAGCCAACTTAAAGCCAATTTATAGACCCCCTGTTGATACAGCAGGCGCCATAAAAGTAGGCTATACATGCTTTCTTGGCACTCGCTAATTTAAGGGCCATTTGCACACTTATATTTAGAATAATAAATATATTATGAGTGTACAAAACAACGACAAATCTTCCTGTTGACTTAATCCGGCAAGCTCAATAGATAGTACAGAACCAATTTTCGCTTAATTGGTTTACCTTATCAAATTTCATGCCAACATGTTTCCCTTGTTGGCTTGTCGTGTGGTAGGTTTCTCCTTTTACAAGTCTGCCGATAAGGCTTTATATGCATTAGATATAAAATTTCTAGAATGTCAGCAAATTACCATAATATATAGCGTCGTCTAGTAATATCTGCTGTCATGATTGATATCACAATGACTTTTTATATCGTAATGACGTGCTCACTGTATAAAGCACCAGATATCGTGTAGTGTAATGGTCCACAGTGTAATGGTCCACTTGGCAACCCCAGCATCCTCTAGGCCCATCGGCTACGCTATTTGCACGCTGGAGAAATTCATCAAAGCAGGTGCTAGAATATGGTTTACGTTTACACTGAAGTCGACATAATAACTCAAAATCCCCAAAAAGGTTGAATGCGAGGCAACGCAAAGTAACGTTAAGTCCATGGTCCACAATTATGTTGATGATGTTTTTCAATTCAAGAATGTGCGCTTATTCGACTTCGTCAAAACATTCACACAGCTTGTTAAGAATGTACCAAAACATTGAAGACTATATAATAACCTGAAATTCCGAAGGTGAATACGAGACAACGACAGCGTGAACTCGATCGTGCACTCGTTAGTAAGATGCTCTTTAGGTAAGGCGGATGCTCCACAAATTAAATTAATTCAAGAATATGCGCTTATTCGACTTCGCCAAAACATTCACAACATTCACAATGTACTAATAAATAATCCCTAAACCTATAGGCCTGTAAGTTAGATAGCAATTAGCTATATCAGTTATTTCGTCGAGAATACGGAAAAAAAAGAAAACATTGAAAAAACAAACCTCTAGGAGCTCAGGAAATCCTTCAACTTTTATAAAACTTCAAAAGAAAAACAAAAGATGAAATTTGTAATTAACGTTTTTTTTACACATTTTTATTTTTCTGTCAAGCAGGTTATAATCGAGAACTCTAATTTACATATAGTTCTTAAGATGTTGTCGTTTTAAGGAGAAAATAAGGAGCCAAATATATTTATCATTGCTTTTGCTCTAGCCTGTTTATATATAAATATACACAAATCCCATTCTCTTATGACATTTATTTACAGGAAATTCCGATAATGTTCAACAGCACGTTCAACTTCACATCTGCAAACGCCACGCTCATTAGCAATGCCACGAGCCATGCTACCTTCAATGCGACCACGGTACCTGGTCAACCGTTTTACCACAAAGAGCCCGAGGCGCTTGAAACGTTTCGCAAGTTTGTGTTCGGGGTTGTGATTTTCGCCGCGTTGCTTGGCAACACGATCGTGATCCAGGCAATCAGGACGGGTCCATCGAGAAAGCCATTCACCTACTACCTGGTGACAAGGTGAGAGGGGAGGGGAGAGTGGGGAGGGATTTTTAATCGTCTGTCTTCTCTGTGAAGCCCAAATAAACATTTTGTTTTTCTTGTTCCCTTTATGACGTCACAATACACTTCGATTTTTCTCTTGGTTTTATGACGTCACAATAGACCTTTGTTTTTTCTCGGGCCCTTGATGACGTCACAATAGATCTTTGTTTTATTGGTGCCTCTATGACGTCACAATATTACTTTTTTCTCTTGTCTCTATGATGTCACAATATACCTGTTTTTCTCTTGTCTCTATGACGTCACGATATACCTTAGTTTCTTTATTGTCTCTATGACGTCACAACAGACATTTGTTTTTCTCGTTTCCTTTATGGCGTCACAATATACCTCATCAGTCTCCCTTGTCTTTATGACGTCACAATAGACCTTTGTGGTCTTGTGTCTTCCGGACGTCAAAATAACATTTTCTTTTCAGCCTGTCAGTGGCAGAGTTAATCAGCTCGTTTTGCCTCATCTTCTTGTTCGACTACGAGGAGCGTCTAACTTGGGTATTTGGCGAGTTCATGTGTCTCACCACCCTTCCCATTATAACCATCACGTTTACCGTGGTCACGCACAACCTCGCCGCCATTGCTCTGTACCGTTACCGAGTAGTTGTCACGCCACACAAGCGACCGCCTTCACGCAAGGTCGCGTTTGGATGTATCTTAGCAACCTGGGTGTTCCCAATTATCATTTCGATTCCTAATAACATACAGTAAGTTCTCCCCAGTCTAAGTTTGTTCGTGAAAAAAGCCCTTGCTTTCAGCTCAACATGCTTATTGTCACTAATTACCGTAAAAGCTATGATAAGCCCCCGGCTAGCCCCAGAGGGAGGGGCGGGGGGGGGGGGGGGGGGGTTGGAAAGGGGGGATTACTAGAGAAAGGGGGCTTATTTCAAAAAGCTCTTTTTCTTATTTGGCCAAAGTGCCAAAGTCTAACATGCTATAGCGCATTGTATATTTCGATTGTCTTTAGTAATGACATTTGGGGTCCTTTTTACTTTTAACCAAGAAAGAATCACTCTTGGAAAAGTGTTGCGTTATGTTTCTATGCCTCATCGGAGAACATGTTCTCCTGAATAGTTTAATGGTTTAATATAATAGTTTTAATGTGTTTTTGAAAATACTGGACCAGTCTTTCCCATTTTTTTTGTTTGCTTACACACCCTTGCCATGTCCCACCCTCCCCTCCCTCCCCTCCCTACCCCCTCTCCCCACCCTAGCCCATTCATACATGATCACCCAAACTGCACCCTTGTCCATTATTCATACATGATCACCCAAACCCAACCCTTGTCCATTATTCATACATGATCACCCAAACCCCACCCTTGTCCATTATTCATACATGATAACCCAAACCCCACCCTTGACCATTATTCATACATGATCACCCAAACCCCACCCTTGTCCATTATTCATACATGATCACCCAAACCCCACCCTTGTCCATTATTCATACATGATCACCCAAACCCCACCCTTGTCCATTATTCATACATGATCACCCAAACCCCACCCTTGTCCATTATTCATACATGATCACACAAACCCCACCCTTGTCCATTATTCATACATGATCACCCGAACCCCACCCTTGTCCATTATTCATACATGATCACCCGAACCCCACCCTTGTCCATTATTCATACATGATCACCCAAACCCCACCCTTGCCCATTATTCATAAATGATCACCCAAACCCCACCCTTGCCCATTATTCATACATGATCACCCAAACCCCACCCTTGCCCATTATTCATACATGATCACACAAACCCCACCCTTGCCCATTATTCATACATGATCACACAAACCCCACCCTTGTCCGTTATTCATACATGATCACCCGAACCCCACCCTTGCCCATTATTCATACATGATCACCCAAACCCCATCCCATCATATTCTGTTTGAATTATTTCCAGACACATACACGAGGAGAAAGATGGCGATGAAGTATGGTGCTACGAACAGGACCCTCTGATAAACTATAGCTTGGCGCGCTTTTTCCTCTGTTTTGCGATACCCATGATGATTATGGTCGTTGCCTACGGGCTCTCTGCTCTACAGGTGAGTCTGGAGCCACACCCATTCTGACCGGGTTTCCTGTGTTATGCTTGGTGCCAGGCCTTCTGGCCGGGTTCCTGTGCTCAGCCAAATCCAAGGCCTTTTGAGCGGGTTTCCTGTGAGCATCCTAGTCCCAGGCCTTCTGACCGGGTTTCTTGTGTCAATAATCAAAGGTGTGAAAACCAGGGTGACGCCGCACCTCTTTGCGGCTCCTCTACATGCACAGGAAACCCAATAACTAAGACCCCTGTCATAATCAAAACGGTTTGAGAAATGGCTACGGATCGATGTGGACAAACTACCATTGAATCCAACAAGCATCTTTATTTTTCACTTGACGAGTATGTACTCAAGAATTGTGCGATTGTAGATTCGTCAGCACATGAACATCCTTCAGACGAAGCACCGCCAACGCCTAAATTCGAACATTGGTTCCATGAATGGTGAAAACAACCGGCTGTCAATCACCGCGACCACGACCCAAGGCTCCATCAATAACCTTCACAGACAGATTCCACAGAACCAGACAAAGGGCTCGTACAACAACCTACAGCTAGGCGCAGGGCAGGCGCACGAGATAGGTGAACCCGTGCAGTACATCGCAGGAGACAAGCCTCAGATAGTTATACATTCACCACAAGGGGTAAGCGTGTTAGTTATACACCTACCACAAGAGGTAAAGCGTGATAGTTATACACCCACCACAAGAGGTACAGCGTGATAGTTATACACCTACCACAAGAGGTAAAGCGTGACAGTTATACACCCACCACAAGAGGTAAAGCGTGTTAGTTATACACCCACCACAGGAGGTACAGCGTGATAGTTATACACCTACCACAGGAGGTAAAGCGTGATAGTTATACACCCACCACAAGAGGTACAGCGTGATAGTTATACACCCACCACAAGGGGTAAAGCGTGATAGTTATACACCCACCACAAGAGGTACAGCGTGATAGTTATACACCCACCACAAGAGGTAAAGCGTGATAGTTATACACCCACCACAAGGGGTACAGCGTGATAGTTATACACCCACCACAAGAGGTAAAGCGTGATAGTTATACACCCACCACAAGAGGTACAGCGTGACAGTTATACACCCACCACAAGAGGTAAAGCGTGATAGTTATACACCCACCACAAGAGGTACAGCGTGACAGTTATACACCCACCACAAGAGGTACAGCGTGACAGTTATACACCCACCACAAGAGGTACAGAGTGATAGTTATACACCCACCACAAGAGGTAAAGCGTGATAGTTATACACCCACCACAAGAGGTAAAGCGTGATAGTTATACACCCACCACAGGAGGTACAGCGTGATAGTTATACACCCACCACAGGAGGTAAAGCGTGATAGTTATACACCCACCACAAGAGGTACAGCGTGACAGTTATACACCCACCACAAGAGGTAAAGCCTGGTAGTTATACACCCACCACAAGAGGTAAAGCGTGATAGTTATACACCCACCACAAGAGGTACAGCGTGATAGTTATACACCCACCACAAGAGGTACAGCGTGACAGTTATACACCCACCACAAGAGGTACAGCGTGATAGTTATACACCCAAAAACAAGAGGTAAAGCGTGATAGTTATACACCCACCACAGGAGGTAAAGCGTGACAGTTATACACCCACCACAAGAGGTAAAGCGTGATAGTTATACACCCACCACAAGAGGTAAAGCGTGACAGTTATACACCCACCACAAGAGGTAAAGCGTGATAGTTATACACCCACCACAAGAGGTACAGCGTGATAGTTATACACCCACCACAAGGGGTACAGCGTGATAGTTATACACCCACCACAAGAGGTAAAGCGTGTTAGTTATACACCCACCACAAGAGGTAAAGCGTGATAGTTATACACCCACCACAAGAGGTACAGCGTGACAGTTATACACCCACCACAAGAGGTAAAGCGTGACAGTTATACACCCACCACAAGAGGTAAAGCGTGACAGTTATACACCCACCACAGGAGGTACAGCGTGATAGTTATACACCCACCACAAGAGGTAAAGCGTGATAGTTATACACCCACCACAAGAGGTAAAGCGTGATAGTTATACACCCACCACAAGAGGTAAAGCGTGATAGTTATACACCCACCACAAGAGGTACAGCGTGATAGTTATACACCCACCACAAGAGGTACAGCGTGATAGTTATACACCCACCACAAGAGGTAAAGCGTGACAGTTATACACCCACCACAAGAGGTACAGCGTGACAGTTATACACCCACCACAAGAGGTACAGCGTGACAGTTATACACCCACCACAAGAGGTACAGCGTGATAGTTATACACCCACCACAAGAAGTAAAGCGTGATAGTTATACACCCACCACAAGAGGTACAGCGTGATAGTTATACACCCACCACAAGAGGTAAAGCGTGATAGTTATACACCCACCACAAGAAGTAAAGCGTGATAGTTATACACCCACCACAAGAGGTACAGCGTGACAGTTATACACCCACCACAAGAGGTACAGCGTGACAGTTATACACCCACCACAAGAGGTACAGCGTGACAGTTATACACCCACCACAAGAGGTACAGCGTGACAGTTATACACCCACCACAAGAGGTACAGCGTGATAGTTATACACCCACCACAAGAAGTAAAGCGTGATAGTTATACACCCACCACAAAAGGTACAGCGTGACAGTTATACACCCACCACAAGAGGTAAAGCGTGACAGTTATACACCCACCACAAGAGGTAAAGCGTGACAGTTATACACCCACCACAGGAGGTAAAGCGTGATAGTTATACACCCACCACAAGAGGTAAAGCGTGACAGTTATACACCCACCACAGGAGGTAAAGCGTGATAGTTATACACCCACCACAAGAGGTAAAGCGTGATAGTTATACACCCACCACAAGAGGTACAGCGTGTTAGTTATACACCTACCACAAGAGGTAAAGCGTGATAGTTATACACCCACCACAAGAGGTAAAGCGTGATAGTTATACACCCACCACAGGAGGTAAAGCGTGATAGTTATACACCCACCACAGGAGGTACAGCGTGATAGTTATACACCCACCACAAGAGGTAAAGCGTGATAGTTATACACCCACCACAAGAGGTAAAGCGTGATAGTTATACACCCACCACAGGAGGTAAAGCGTGACAGTTATACACCCACCACAAGAGGTACAGCGTGATAGTTATACACCCACCACAAGAGGTACAGCGTGATAGTTATACACCTACCACAAGAGGTAAAGCGTGATAGTTATACACCCACCACAAGAGGTAAAGCCTGGTAGTTATACACCTATGATAGTTATACACCCACCACAGGAGGTAAAGCGTGATAGTTATACACCCACCACAAGAGGTAAAGCGTGACAGTTATACACCCACCACAGGAGGTAAAGCGTGATAGTTATACACCCACCACAGGAGGTACAGCGTGATAGTTATACACCCACCACAAGAGGTACAGCGTGATAGTTATACACCTACCACAAGAGGTAAAGCGTGATAGTTATACACCCACCACAAGAGGTAAAGCCTGGTAGTTATACACCTACTACAAGAGGTAAAGCGTGATAGTTATACACCCACCACAAGAGGTAAAGCGTGACAGTTATACACCCACCACAAGAGGTACAGCGTGATAGTTATACACCTACCACAAGAGGTAAAGCGTGACAGTTATACACCCACCACAAGAGGTACAGCGTGTTAGTTATACACCCACCACAAGAGGTAAAGCGTGACAGTTATACACCCACCACAGGAGGTAAAGCGTGATAGTTATACACCCACCACAAGAGGTAAAGCGTGACAGTTATACACCCACCACAGGAGGTAAAGCGTGATAGTTATACACCCACCACAAGAGGTACAGTGTGACAGTTATACACCCACGACAGGAGGTAAAGCGTGATAGTTATACACCCACCACAAGAGGTACAGTGTGACAGTTATACACCCACCACAGGAGGTAAAGCGTGACAGTTATACACCCACCACAAGAGGTACAGTGTGACAGTTATACACCCACCACAAGAGGTAAAGAGTGATAGTTATACACCCACCATAAGAGGTACAGCGTGATAGTTATACTACCACCACAGGAGGTAAAGCGTGATAGTTATAAACCCACCACAAGAGGTAAAAGGTGACAGTTATATACTCACCACAAGAGGAATACGGTCATCGTCTTGGTCACGCTAGAATCTTGTTACTATGGTCACCCCGGTGTTTTGCTCATCATGCTTGGTTCCACAATGTAATTTTGGCGATAAATAGTCCTCAGTCCGTGATAAATTCTACCGACTCTTTCTCTTCGTGTTTCTCTCTATTATATGAGTATTGTGTTTTTCTTTGCGTAGATTAGTAGAGTTGAAAGCAGCATGATGGAGTCGGAGCGTGACGTTATCAGGATGTTTTACGCTATCGTTCTTATATTTCTGCTGTGCTACATTCCATACCAGATCTTCTACCTAATTTCGTACTTTGAGGTACTATAACAGCCCTTTAGAATTCACTACCCCACCCTCCCAATTCTGTACCCTCTCAAATCCCCCCTCCACAAGATCCCCCTCCTTCCCCGATACCACCCTGAATAATACCCCGTCATGATTCAGTAGAAGACAAGGCTTCATGGGAATGTTTCACTTGGGTGTGGCCGGGGTAGGGCTCTTTTAGCACCCCTCGCCCGTTTATATGCCCCTCGGTATCCGCTACTAAATTTTAGCTAGTATATGGGTGTTGTAATACTAAAGAGAAACATTTGAGTTTTGGTGATCATTTTTAATGTTTAAGGACTCGGGAAGTTAGTAGAGATGTGGAAAGCTTTGACACAGTCCTAGCCAGCGTTTTTATTCTCCGCTTACTTCTCCGTCTCCGCTTACTTCTCCATCTCTGCTTATTCTCCATCTCCGCTTATTTTCCATCTCCGCTTACTTCTCCATCTCCGCTTACTTCTTCATCTCCGCTTACTTCTCCATCTCCGCTGTTCTTCTTCATCTCCGCTTACTTCTTCATCTCCGCTTACTTCTCCATCTCCGCTTACTTCTTCATCTCCGCTTAGTTCTCCATCTCCGTATACTTCTTCATCTCCGCTTACTTCTCCATCTCCGCTTACTTCTTCATTTCCGCTTACTTCTTCATTTCCGCTTACTTTTTCATTTCCGCTTACTTCTCCATCTCCTCTTTCTTCTTCATCTCCGCTTACTTCTCCATCTCCGCTTACTTCTCCATCTCCGCTTACTTCTCCATCTCCGCTTACTTCTTCATTTCCGCTTACTTCTTCATTTCCGCTTAGTTCTTCATTTCCGCTTACTTCTCCATCTCCGCTTACTTCTTCATTTCCGCTTACTTCTCCATCTCCGCTTTCTTCTTCATCTCCGTATACTTCTTCATCTCCGCTTACTTCTCCATCTCCGCTGTTCTTCTTCATCTCCGCTTACTTCTTCATCTCCGCTTTCTTCTCCATCTCCGCTTACTTCTTCATCTCCGCTTACTTCTCCATCTCCGCTTACTTCTTCATCTCCGCTTACTTCTTCATCTCCGCTTACTTCTCCATCTCCGCTTACTTCTCCATCTCCGCTTACTTCTTCATTTCCGCTTACTTCTCCATCTCCGCTTACTTCTTCATTTCCGCTTACTTCTTCATTTCCGCTTACTTCTTCATCTCCGCTTACTTCTTCATCTCCGCTTACTTCTTCATTTCCGCTTACTTCTCCATCTCCGCTTACTTCTTCATCTCCGCTTACTTCTCCATCTCCGCTTACTTCTTCATCTTCGCTTACTTCTCCATCTCCGCTTACTTCTTCATCTCCGCTTACTTCTCCATCTCCGCTTACTTCTTCATTTCCGCTTACTTCTTCATTTCCGCTTACTTCTCCATCTCCGCTTACTTCTCCATCTCCGCTTACTTCTCCATCTCCGTATACTTCTTCATCTCCGCTTACTTCTCCATCTCCGCTTACTTCTTCATTTCCGCTTACTTCTTCATTTCCGCTTACTTCTTCATTTCCGCTTACTTCTCCATCTCCGCTTACTTCTCCATCTCCGCTTACTTCTCCATCTCCGCTTACTTCTCCATCTCCGCTTACTTCTCCATCTCCGCTTACTTCTTCATCTCCGCTTACTTCTCCATCTCCGCTTACTTTTTCATTTCCGCTTACTTCTTCATTTCCGCTTACTTCTTCATTTCCGCTTACTTCTCCATCTCCGCTTACTTCTTCATCTCCGCTTACTTCTCCATCTCCGCTTTCTTCTTCATCTCCGCTTACTTCTCCATCTCCGCTTACTTCTTCATTTCCGGTTATTTACGCGTGTAGGTCTTGACACTGCGTCCTTTTCTGGTCAACAGGTGATAAGCAACAACTCGCCGTATTATTATCTGGTCCGCAAGTATCTCGTTCTCCTAACCTGTTTTCCCAGTGCACTTCACCCGCTCTGCTACGGGACCATGAGCAGATTCTACGCCAAGGCTTTCTCAGCTTTCATCCTCTGCAAATGTAAGAATCGAGAATTGTAAAGACGTCATGAGTCCGAGGTTTGATGATGCGAGTTCTAAGTTCTAGAGATAACGTCACGTGTTTTTAACCTGAATAGGTTTATAACGTTTTGTAGCACTAGAGCTAACTTGAGTTATAAAGCTTGCGTCACGACTTTTAGGGCTGACATCACAGGGTTAAGAGCTGACGTCACTGGTTTTAGGGCTGACGTCACTAGTTTTAGATCTGACGTCACAAATTTTAGAGCTGACGTGACAAATTTTAGAGCTGACGTCAGGACTAGTTTTGGAGCTGACATGACTAGTTTAAGAGCTGACACCACTAGTTTTAGAGCTGACATCACAAGGTTTAGAGCTGACGTCACTAATTTTAGAGCTGACGTCACGACTAGTTTTAGTGCTATACAATACAATACAATATAATTTATTTGTACCACAAGATTAAGACCTAAAGAAATCCAGGGTTTCATTTTAAACTTAATTTCCTTTCTTGACACCTTTCTAAGTGGTACATGACAATCAATGATCTCAGTGCTGACATGAATAGTTTAAGAGCTGACATCACTAGTTTTAGAGCTGATGTCAATAATTTTAGAGCTGACGTCACTAGTTTTAGAGCTGACGTCACGACTATTTTTAGAGCTGACATCACTTATTTTAGAGCTGACGTCGCTAATTTTAGAGCTGGCGTCACGACTAGTTTTAGAGCTGACATGAATAGTTTTAGAGCTGATGTCAATGATTTTAGAGCTGACATCACTAGTTTTAGAGCTGACATCATTGTTTTAGAAGTGACGTCGCTTGTTTTAGAGCTGACGTCACTAGTTTTAGAGCTGACTTTACAAGGTTTAGAGCTGACGTCACTAGTTTTAGAGCTGACGTCACTAGTTTTAGAGCTGACATCATTTGTTTTAGAAGTGACGTCACTGTTTTAAAGCTGACGTCACTAGTTTTAGAGCTGACGTCGCTAGTTTAGAGCTGACTTTACAAGGTTTAGAGCTAAATCAAAATGTTGTAGAGCAAACGTCACATGTGGTCAAGCTTACGTCACGGTTTATAAAGCTGCTGAATTATGAAGAAATGACGTTATGAGTTATAGTTATGACGGCAACATAACTGTTGTTTTTGAGTAGTTTCAAAGTTTGCTTCTTCGAGTTCCAATACTTTTGTACATTATATATCCACAACTTGCTTTTATAGCATATGATAGTCTAAGCTAATAAAGGAATCATTATTGTCAGCCTGAATTATGTAAGACTTTTCTCAAAACATACGCACAAAAAAGAAAAAAAAAGCAAGAAAGTAAACAAATTATGATTTCCATATCGTGTCTGGACGCGATGTAGCCCACTCAGGCCCGTGCCCAGGAGTTTTCTTGGGGGGGGGGGGGGGGGGTGCAAAATCCGGGGGGAGGGAATAAGTTCTCTGATAAAAATCTGACCATCCCCAAAAGAACAAAAACGGATTTTCTTTTATACCTTTGCAGTATCTTCACGGGACGTTGATTGTCGGATTTAGCTACGTACCAGAGTGTTCTAGCTTATGCTTTATAATTTTGTCTACAAATAGCACGTCTATTGAGACGAAAGTGGGCCGTTGTGTATGTGTGGGGGTGCGTTAGCACCCCCCTGCCCCCCCCCCCCCCAACCCTGGGTAAGGGCCTGCCACTCAAGGTGATGTTACACGCGTCGTGTCTGGACGTGATGTAGCCCACTCAGGGTGATGTTACACGCGTCGTGTCTGGACGTGATGTAGCCCACTCAGGGTGATGTTACACGCATCGTGTCTGGACGTGATGTAGCCCACTCAAGGTGATGTTACACGCGTCGTGTTTGGACGTGATGTAGCCCACTCAAGGTGATGTTACACGCGTCGTGTTTGGACGTGATGTAGCCCACTCAAGGTGATGTTACACGCGTCGTGTCTGGACGTGATGTAGCCCACTCAGGGTGATGTTACACGCGTCGTGTCTGGACGTGATGTAACCCAATCAAGGTGATGTTACACGCGTCGTGTCTGGACGTGATGTAGCCCACTCAGGGTGATGTTACATGCGTCGTGTCTGGACGTGATGTAGCCCACTCAAGGTGAGGTTACACGCGTCGTGTCTGGACGTGATGAAACCCACTCAAGGAGATGTTACACGCGTCGTGTCTGGACGTGATGTAGCCCACTCAAGGTGATGTTACACGCGTCGTGTCTGGAAGTGATGTAACCCAATCAAGGTGATGTTACACGCGTCGTGTTTGGACGTGATGTAGCCCACTCAGGGTGATGTTACACGCATCGTGTCTGGACGTGATGTAGCCCACTCAAGGTGATGTTACACGCGTCGTGTCTGGACGTGATATAGCCCACTCAAGGTGATGTAACACGTATCGTGCCTGGACGTGATATAGCCCACTCAAGGTGATGTTACACGCGTCGTGTCTGGACGTGATGTAACCCAATCAAGGTGATGTTACACGCGTCGTGTTTGGACGTGATGTAGCCCACTCAGGGTGATGTTACACGCATCGTGTCTGGACGTGATGTAACCCAATCAAGGTGATGTTACACGCGTCGTGTCTGGACGTGATGTAGCCCACTCAAGGTGATGTTACACGCGTCGTGTCTGGACGTGATGTAGCCCACTAAGGGTGATGTTGCACGCATCGTGTCTGGACGTGATGTAGCCAACTTACACGCCGTCGTTTGCAACATCGTTTTTTGGCGCAACAAATGACGCCACCATTTTCTGGGTGCATGTTACACGGATCGTTTGCAACAAAATTTTATAGCCCAGGCTTCGCGTCTGGGCAAAAAGACAATTTTTGGCTAAATTTTCTTGATATGTCGTTTTTTGTTTTATTATTTTGATCCTGATTCAAAATCCTGCAACATGTTGCAAAACAAAATGTTGAGTAAAAATCGAGGCGGAAGACCATGTTACACGGCAATCGTGTTTTTTGAACGATGTTGCAAAACGACGCGTGTAATATCACCTTTACGCTACTGCAACTGCTATCCACAGGGAACCCAAACAGGTTCTTTTGAGATCCAAGTTGATATTCAATCAAAATAAAATGATGGTGAAATAAAAAACAGAGACTAAGTGATGTATAAAAATGTAAAAAAAGGTGGTATCCCCCCCCCCCAAAAAAAAAAAAAAAAAGAAAACACGAGACCGATGATCGAACTCGGACGGCATGGAGCCAAAAGAGAAAAAGATAGACCATACATCCAGACATCCGCTGAATCACCGTATGGCAGCTAAAGCTTTACGGCTAGGCTGGAGATTTCGGCCCCAACACCGCTATCTAGCGAACTGTGTAACACGCAGGTACCGAGGCACCCGCGCATTAATAGGGAGGCAATAACCAGGTTCCTAGCCCTTAAGACCGAAGTCTTATACGGTTACGCCACACACAGCTCGCTGTGACGTAGAGCGAAAAATATCGGGGTCTAGATGGGCGCCTTGGACCTCTTGGGAGGGACTATCCTATAGCGGCGGTGTCATCGACATGCACGTGAATATGTGTTCAATCAACAATGGTCACCACAGAGAACAAATACTGACGCGACCACAAAAATAAGGTTTACGAGAAGAATCTGAGGGTTAACATTATTCTTTTTTACATTGTAATTGGACCCTATACATTACTTACACAACATAGACCTTTCTTGGTTTTGTGAAAATTTGCAGTGAAATCTCTTTTGCATTTTTACCGGGTGCAGGCTACTCTTCACAATGAGGATTATTAGCTAGGGTCAGTATACAAAGTTAGGTAACAGGTAGGTGAGCGAGACTGGTTAAATTATGTTTGAAAGTATTAGCAATTTATCATTTATAGCATTTAACATATTTAGCATTTAAAAAAGAAAGGTACTTGAGAAATAAAAGATTCAAGATGGGTGCAGCGGACCTTTCTGGTGACGGGACGCAGACGTCCTTCCGTGTCAACTAGGAGGAGGAAGCCTCAAATAATAAATCTTGAAGAGGATTTTTTGGACATAGACTGTTCTGAGAGGATTAAAAAGCGATACAACGGTTGAACAACAAGTGAACTCCAAAATATGGTATTTCATCTCCTATTGAGGAATAGTCTAGTGTCCGATTTTCTCTGCTGGTCATATAGCCTCGAATTCCACCGCTGACCCGAGTATCAAAATCGGCCAGTAAAACTTTTGTTTTTCTTAGTTTTCTTCTCTTATCCGACTGAGCTGCCTGGGGAGGAGGCTACAATAAAACCATCCGTACTGACACATTCGATATTAATATTTTATTAGCCAATATAATTATTTACATATCTACAGGTGGCATAAACAAACAAAGAATTCTTATAATAACTATGACGCCTCCAATTCCTCTCCGCCGAAGCCAATCACTTGAGCCGCAAACGAGTCAGCGGTAAAAAACTCTGGGAGTTGCGCAGAGAGTTGCGCAGTGGCGTTACTGGCGTCGAAAGTCCCAGTCTCTGCGCTACCGCCAAGGTCCGCTATTCCCATTAGCGTGGACATGTACTCCGCAAGCTCAGCCTCGGTCATGTGCTCGCCTGTCAATCAAACCGTACACCACGTGACTATCACATGACAAAGCATATCGAATGAATTCGTGTTTCAAAGGTGTTCGTAGTAGAAGTATCGTTGGTTGGTTTCTCAATACTTTAAAGAAATCTTTAAAGTATTGATTAACCACTAGTAGAATTTTTTTTGAATGTAATATATTTTGATTTTTTGCTTTGAGAAGGGCAGAATATTGCTTCTGTAGCGGAATCAGCGTCTCACACGTCGGCCACAGGCAAACAACAACAACAACATCAACAATAACGACAACGACAACAACAACAACAACAACAACAACAACAACAACAACAACAACAACAACACTCAAATAAAGTGTTTTAGAACAGATTGTTAGGGGAATATGTCGCCTAGCGTCGTCGAGACTTTGGCGGAAAATGCTTTCATCAGCTCGATACCTTTGTTCTGCAGCAAAGCAAGCAGCTGATCTCGATTGATTTGGAATCCCTCGTCCGAAGGCTCTCCGAGATGATTGAAGGCATCGTGGAGCTCCATCGGTGACAGCCCGAACGCTGGCCGGTGATTCACGTAAACTGAAAAACAGAAGATTTTGTCGATAATAGATTCTCTTGAATTCTGACTTGAACCTAAGCTGATTTGCACGCGCCGATTTCGTGTAATCGGTGCAAGTCCCCATCTAAAAATCTGACGAAAATCAACAGACGTTTCATGCTGGACCCGATATTTCTGTTCACAGATAGCAGCCGGTTAATCGGTATGCCAAAACTGCCTTAAAACCAACCCGACCCTAAAACAACTACAGTATCCACACTAAGAGGGGTCTAAAGTAAATAACTCCATACCAAAAAATCACACAAGTTTTTAATAAAGCACATCTTGGAGTTTCTGAGTTCAGCAAAAGTTTTACTAAACAAAAGTTTTAGTAATTTCAATCCTACTACGATACTCACGTTTAATAAAGTCACCAAGGTCGATATGAGTCACGTATTTGCCCGTCTCCACATAATTACTGAACTTCACCTCATTTATCATGTCTTCGATCTGAAATGCAATCCCATTAGTGTTTGGTCAGTTTTGGCCGTATCAGGTCAACGAGAAGTATCTATTACATTGATCTTTGATCTGAAATCTCACCAGAAAACGATGGTTCGCCAGATGTAGGGAGCTTGACTGAGGGGGTTAATGGGAAAAAGAGGGGTAGGGTTGGGATTGACAGGAAAGGTCCCGGATGCTTACCTCCTGCTCTGAGGGATAGAAGCCAAGGGCGCGCATGATGTAGGGCACTTGATTTAAGGGGACCTTGACAGAAGTCTTGCGCGTATCAGTGGTATCCACACCCTGACTATAAAACAACAAACACATACCAACATGACGTGATATTCCTAGATCTTTCTAATACAAAAACTATACACTAGGCTGCAGAGGTCGATCAAAACCCGACGTCGCGACGAACGAATGCCGATGGGAGGGCGAGCTTGGCCTGCAGTTTGACCGCTAAGAGCGACATACAGTAATCCTTGCGCCTCAAGGGAGTACACAACCCTGTAGGATTCCACTGTTTTTGTCCTTCGGTCAATACCGTATCTCATAACTTCTGCAGAAAAGATTTCCTTCCAATGGACCGTTCTACAGATGACGGGGGCTCCGAAAGCGAGTCTCCGGCCGGAATTTGTTCACAACAAGGAAGTTGTAAACATACCCTGGTTCCAGAGCCTCGAACGTCTCTCTATTTAGTGGACAGAGGGCTTGCGAGGTCGCTCTGGAACCAGGGTATTGAAAACATAGACATACTCCGACTTGTACTTCGGGCGCTAAAACCACAGGACCCCCATTATCTCACATCCTTGATAATCCAGTCCTGATCATCTACGTGTTCATCTGTCACGCGATTCTTTCACTTACTCTCTGATCTGTGCATAGTAGAAGTAGTCCTCGAGCTCGGCAAAAAGCTCCCCGTCCCTTCCCCCCTCAAGGAGACCATAGAACGGGACGAGGTCTTCTCCACCAAGTCTTGCAGCGGCTTCCAAGGCACTAAGAATAGAAGATAAGACATTCTGTCTTAGCGGGGGTGTGTTTTCTAAGTACTGAGGGGAAACGTGTGTATTTTGTTTGGTGGTCGTACAAGAGGGTAGTTAGCTTAGTAAAGGATTATTAGCCCATGTTATGAAAATTATGGGTATTCGTTTTTGACCTGCCCATGCTATTAGGGTATGTTTGACTTACTCGAGGTTGACCTGCCCTTTGTTATTAGGGTATGTTTGACTTACTCGAGGTTGACCTGCCCTTTGTTATTAGGGTATGTTTTGACTTACTCGAGGTTGACCTGCCCTTTGTTATTAGGGTATGTTTGACTTACTGGAGGTTGACCTGCCCTTTGTTATTAGGGTATGTTTGACTTACTCGAGGTTGACCTGCCCTTTGTTATTAGGGTATGTTTGACTTACTCGGGGTTGACCTGCCCTTTGTTATTAGGGTATGTTTGACTTACTCAAGGATGACCTGCCCTTGTTATTAGGGTATGTTTGACTTACTCGAGGTTGACCTGCCCATGTTATGGCGGGTATGTTTGACTTACTCGAGGTTGACCTGCCCTTTGTTATTAGGTTATGTTTGACTTACTCGAGGTTGACCTGCCCTTTGTTATTAGGGTATGTTTGACTTACTCAAGGTTGACCTGCCCTTTGTTATTAGGGTATGTTTGACTTACTCGAGGTTGACCTGCCCTTTGTTATTAGGGTATGTTTGACTTACTCGAGGTTGACCTGCCCTTTGTTATTAGGGTATGTTTGACTTACTCGAGGTTGACCTGCCCTTTGTTATGGCGGGTATGTTTGACTTACTCGAGGTTGACCTGCCCTTTGTTATTAGGGTATGTTTGACTTACTCGAGGTTGACCTGCTCTTTGTTATTAAGGTATGTTTAACTTACTCGAGGTTGACCTGCCCTTTGTTATTGAGGTATGTTTAACTTACTCGAGGTTGACCTGCCCTTTGTTATTAGGGTATATTTGACTTACTCGAGGTTGACCTGCTCTTTGTTATTAGGGTATGTTTGACTTACTCGAGGTTGACCTGCCCTTTGTTATTAGGGTATGTTTGACTTACTCGAGGTTGACCTGCCCTTTGTTATTAGGGTATGTTTGACTTACTCGAGGTTGACCTGCCACATCAGCACAGAACAGTCTTGTCCTCCTGCTGTGAAGATGTACTTGCCATCAAACGAACAAGCAAGATTGGTCACCTGGGAAACAAAGACCACACAATTTTCATCAATTTTAATTTTCCGAAAGAACAACTACATCAAGTCAAATCTGTGAAGCTATCACAACATAAATCGGGGTCTCAGGGCTGTCCTCATTTTGCTTATAATGTCTCTTACATCAGAGTAAAATAAAAGAAATAAATGCACACGAGTGGCAAGCACGTAAATGTCACCCAATAATTGCTAACATTATCTGGGTGCACGTAAATGTCACCCAATAGTTGCTTACATTATCTGGGTGCGCGATGAGCGACATCGTCTTGTGCGGGTTACCATCAAGTGGTAAGATCTGAAGTCCCACCTACAGACAGGGAAACACAAGTGTTATCATACTTAAACATAAACCTGTTGGACATCCTAGCCTGGATGTGATTCACTCATGTTTTCACACAAAGATTTAGCAAAGTCAAGTAATGGGGTGGCTTGTCCACTGTAATGTAAGTCATGTAGCGAGTCACATCCTAGCATAGCGTGACAAGAGATTACATTACCTTGTCCATGGTAATGTTTGTCATGTAGCGAGTCACATCCTAGCATAGCGTGACAAGAGATTACATTACCTTGTCCATGGTAATGTTTGTCATGTAGTGAGTCACATCCTAGCATAGCGTGACAAGAGATTACATTACCTTGTCCATGGTAATGTTTGTCATGTAGCGAGTCACATCCTAGCATAGCGTGACAAGAGATTACATTACCTTGTCCATGGTAATGTTTGTCATGTAGTGAGTCACATCCTAGCATAGCGTGAAAAGAGATTACATTACCTTGTCCCTGGTAATATATATCATGTAGCGAGTCACATCCTAGCAGAGCGTGAAAAGAGATTACATTACCTTGTCCATTGTAACATAAGTCATGTGGCGAGTCACATCCTATCATAGCGTGAAAAGAGATTACATTACCTTGTCCATAGTAATATATATCATGTAGCGAGTCACATCCTAGCAGAGCGTGAAAAGAGATTACATTACCTTGTCCATGGTAATGTAAGTCATGTGGTGAGTCACATCCTAGCATAGCGTCACAAGAGATTACATTACCTTATGGTAATATATATTATGTAGCGAGTCACATACTATCATACCGTGACAAGAGATTACGTTACCGTGTCCATGGTAATGTATGTCATGTAGCGAGTCACATCCTAACATAGCATGACAAGAGATTACGTTACCGTGTCCATGGTAATGTAAGTCATGTGGCGAGTCACATCCTATCATAGCGTGACAAGAGATTACGTTACCTTGTCCATGGTAAAGTATGTCATGTAGTGAGTCACATCCTAACATAGCATGACAAGAGATTACATTACCTTCTCAATTGTAATGTATGTGATTAAGTGTGTCACGCTACAACATAGTCATGTAGCGTGTCACACTACATCAAATCGTGACAAGAGATTGTGTTACCTTGTCCATGGTAATGTATGTCATGTAGCGAGTCTCTCTGTCATCATAGGCAGGCAGCACGACGACCCTGGATGGAAATAACACGAGTGAGACTGGAATCACTAAAAACATGTAATAAATAAGAATAGTAAAACAATGAGTATTCACGTTATCTTGTACCAAAACGGAACAAATAAAGAACTGGCAAAACAAGGATTCAATTTTTAGTGGGGAGAGAACTTACTTTTTTAGTGGTGTTCCGTAAGTTGGGCCCAGAAGTGTCCTACGGCACATCTTGGTAGTGGAATTGATCAACTTCATTTTGAACTGCGAAATTAAATGACTCTATCAGTCTACATTCTTTAACCACAATAAAAATGAACCTAGGTTTTGATAAGTTAGCCTAAATAGGTTGTCATATATGATTTAGTGAAAAGTCTTATTTAATCAAGAAAAGAAGACCAAATACATTTAAAAAACATGCTCGTGTTGTTTAAATCAACACCAAAAGGTGGAGTCATCAGTATACCTGATCGTTGGCGATTACTAGAAAGTTCTCCTTGACAATTGGTGGGTACCACGCAAGGCATTGTGGGACAGCGCTCTGCTCAATGCGGTCTGACCCCAATAGTCTTACGTCATCCGTAGTACTAGATTCCAGGTCATACTCTACTAGAACACGGTCATGGCCCACAGATAGAAGCCTGGGTACAGTGCTGTCCAACGCAACGCCAAACGAAATATCTAAGGTTTCAAAAGAGTGACGTGTTTAGATTTCAAAAGTCCTGAGCTGGCTCAATCTGGATCAAAGGTTCTAGAATCTCAGTGATTCCATTCCCATGTTCAATCTTACCTGCGATAGATTTGTAGTGAGCCCTCTGTTTACCAACATACACCCACGGTTTGACATCATCATCAGGCTGGAACTTGAAGATCGTCACGCAACGATCAAGGTCCTGAAGAAACACAGAAACGTATTTGTGGAGGCACACGTGAGGAATCAACGAGGAGAACATTTGAATTAAGTGTATGGTGTTGGAGGTAAAAATTATAACAAAAAACAAGATGCAAGCGAAAGAGTGAGTTAACACAAGTAAGAATCGGTCGAAGGCAAGCGCACGTTGAAGAACATCTAGCAGTTGCATTCTATTTAACTTAGAATCTGATAATTATGTGTGATGTGCTTGCGAGTGCAATACACTTGCTAGTGAAACCAGGCTTTTACATGTAAACATATGACGTTCCTGGATTATTTCACACAAAAAACAGGTTACATGACATCAATATATATTGCATCCACTTACAGCTGAAGCAATGTACTTGGAGTCGTGGGAAAACTTGATGTGTGTCACGCAATCATGGCAATGATTAAAGACAGCAACTCCGTCATCACAGCCCTCGTCACGCAACGTGATGGCATCTAGTACACGCACACTACCGTCCGTGAAACCAAGAGCTGTGAAAAAGTTCGTAATAATCTCAGCATCTGCTGACTGCCCATTGTGAGTTAACTAATAAATAATATAAACCCTCTAGTTGGCTTTAGTTTTATTTGGCTTCAAGAAAGGCCATACTGTAGTCGTCAGTACAACTGTGAAGTTCTTACTCACCTATCAGGTCCCCAGGGGGGCTGAAAGCAATACACTGGATCATCAACTGGCGTCGGTCAAACTGCCGGCTGTTCACTAGTGTCCTAGACAAGAATTAAATTATGAAGGCTTAATGACAAACTCTTGTGGGCTCCTCCTAATGGTCCGGGGAAATCCTTTTTGTGGCCCAAAAAAGAAAAATGCTGGATGCATGCCTCAGGGAGTAGCCATTTTGACAGGAGTTACTTTCAGTCATTGATCCGTTTTAGATCTTAATTAAGAGTTATTAAGAGGTGTATGATTAGCTGTGGCCTGAATCTGACTCTGGCGACATAGAAAAGCATCTCACACGCGTTCTATTGATTACAAACACTGGATCTTACAGGTTTTGCGCCAGTGTAGCTCCAAGTTGCAAGGAGTAAGCTTACTTGTTCTGATAGTCCCACACTTGAAGGAGTCCTGAGTAGCTTCCAATGCATAGTTGATGGCTGAGGAAAAACAAGGGAAATGATCATTCTCAAAGTTGGCCAATAGCCAGAGGGTTAAGAAGAATCATCCTACTTGGGGGGGAGGTCTGCCCAAATGAAGGAAAATTAAGACCCACCCCCCAAATAAGGGAAAAATCCAATGTATTGGCCTGCAAGAGAAGTTACTCTGTGGGCGCAGCAGACAAAAGAAGGCTCCATACTTTTTCCATAATCTCAAACCTGCATAATTTGGTTACTTATTAATGATAGAAGTTTTTCCATGTTATGCAAAAAAAAACTGTCACGCTGCAGTTGGGTGTAAGTGGTCATGCTCAAATAATAGTTAACTTTAATGCAGGAGAACATACTCTGTTGGGTGACAAGCGATGGCATTCACAGTACTATCATGTTCCTGCCTCAAAAACTAGAAAAAAATACAAAGGGATCGTTAAACAATATAAGTCACAGAATCAGAGATTCAGTACAGCAGTGAAACAGTAGAGATGTCTCAAACTCTTCCCATACCTCCCCATAACAAACATGCACAGGGTAACAACCAAGATGTCATCACTCTTCCTATACCTCCCCATAACTAACATGCACAGGGTAACCACCCAGATGTCACCAGACTCTTCCCATACCTCCTCATAACTAAAAAGCACAGGGTAACCACTCAGATGTCATCACTCTTCCCATACCTCCCCATAACTAACATGCACAGGGTAACAACCCAGATGTCACCAGACTCTTCCCATACCTCCCCATAACTAACATGCACAGGGTAACCACCCAAATGTCACCACCCTTCCCATACCTCCCCATGACTAACATGCACAGGGTAACCACCCAGATGTCACCAGACTTTTCCCATACCTCCGCATAACTAACATGCACAGGGTAACCACCAAGATGTCACCAGACTTTTCCCATACCTCCCCATAGCTAACATGCACAGGGTAACCACCAAGATGTCACCACCCTTCCCATACCTCCCCATAACTAACATGCACAGGGTAACCACCAAGACATCACCACTCTTTCCATACCTCCCCATGACTAACATGCACAGGGTAACCACCAAGATGTCACCACTCTTCCTCCCTAAAACTACAGTAACAAGCAAAGGAAAAGGAACCTACCTGGAAATTGTTGGACGTTGGTGAGAAATAGCCGACATTGGCAGTGAATGTACTGACGGTGAAGTCATTTACAATAAAGGGTGTAGCATCTAGGGTGGAGCTTGCAGGGAATTGCGGCTTCCTACTTGACCTGGGTAAGAGGAAACAAAGGGGTATAATCAGGTGACATTAAATATGGCGTCTCAATATGATGTACACAAAAGAATATTTACTGTTTCTATGACATTTTTTTGCTCATAAGACTATTAGGTAGGGTCCAAGGAGGTTGGTACCTCCCTGGTCTAGGTGGGGTCCAAGGGTGTGGTCACCTCCCTGGTCTAGGTAGGGTCCTAGTGTGTGGTCACCTCCCTGGTCTAGGTAGGGTTCTAGTGTGTGGTCACCTCCCTGGTCTAGGTGGGGTCCAAGGGTTTGGTCACCTCCTGGTCTAGGTAGGGTCCAAGGGTGTGGTCACCTCCCTGGTCTAGGTGTGGTCCAAGGGTGTGGTCACCTCCCTGGTCTAGGTGGAGTCCAAGGGTGTGGTCACCTCCCTAGTCTAGTTGGGGTCCAAGGGTGTGGTCACCTTCCTGGTCTAGGTGGGGTCCAAGGGTGTGGTCACTTTCCTTGGTTACTGAATTGTATAGGAAACGTAAAGAAGCTAAATACAAATGTATCTCATGCCATGTTCTATGTATATAGATGTTCACCACTTCAGGGTTGACTTCCCCTTTTCACAAGTTTCCTTGATCTGTCGCTACATACGCTGTTGGGTTGATACAATTCTTTTGTTTTGCAAAATCTCCAGATAATGGCATGGCTTATGTCACGGCTTAATATCCTGGGCTATGAATCGAAACTACATTATACCATCTGAAATACTGATGTGTTAACTCAATGTTTAAATATGTGTTTTCTAACATCCTTACTCTGAGGGAGGTACTTTTGGAGTGTAGGAAAATGAAACAGAGTTGATGGGACCAGCTTCAAAATGTTTGTACCTGAAAGATAAAAGGCAACATTTTGATGACACTTAATGACACCTATTTCCCTTATTCAGTCTATTTATCTTTTTGTCCAAGCTCTACTCACCAGTTTGACAGCCTCAGCTGTTGGTCCAGGAAGCGAACATGTCCAGCCATATCACCAGTCACAATGTACCTAAGACAGGTAATATGTTTAGAGTTGAAATCTGACAACAATTGTTACAACAGATAGCAAAATGATGGTGATACAAGGAGGGTAAATACCAGAGCAGAACTTCATTAGAGAAATGATGCCCCTTCCCCCCTAATGATATTATGCCCCCAAGTTTAATACCAAGAAGGGGGCAAGGGTCATGGCAGCTTGCCATATACATAACCCCATGCTTGTCCTGTTACTCACTTCTCTGCTGTCGTAAGCACAGTCAGGGCCTTGTCCTGAAGCTTTACTATCTTAAATGCCTTCCTGTTGCAGGGTAAACCCTTCCCAGCATGCTCCCAAACAACTATGTTACCACAGCTCGTAGCAGTAAGCGCACGGGTGCAATTATCCTGGAATACAGACTGGCTGTATTGTCCAACACTTCTGTTAAAATCCTGGGAGGTAAAAAAGAAATACAGGGCTTCTGGAATTACGCAGAAAAAAACTCTAAATTACGCACTAAATTACGCGGGATCTTGCAATACATTTTTCTTTAAAAATCAAAATTTTGCTGGATTCTTTACTGAATTACGCACTAAATTACACGGAATATCAACTGTTACGCCCAAACTACATTTTGTACCGAAGGAAAGCACGAAATAACTTGAAAAGGTGATTTTTTTGCGTGAAAATATCTTAGGCAAGTTTTCATTGGCTCCTAGCTACCAGCCTATAAAAAAGGTATTTTATTATTAGTCCTAGGCCTTCGCGGTTGAGCAAAGAATGCCTAGTCATTTTATTTGTATCTCTCTAGAATATCTCTCTTTTTTTACGAGAAATAGAGGTAAGAACCCATCAGCTGTGCAATTAAATGTTTTGTCTTTCAAAATTTAGCCAAATTATGCGGGATTACGTGGAAATTTGCGGATTACGCGGATTACGCGGAAAAAGCCAAATTACGCGCTTCCGCACAAGCGCGTAATTCCAGGAGCCCTGGAAATAGCATATTTATACTGTAGCCTTGTTCAAAGATGAATTTGAAACTTGAATTAGAATAAAGACAAATGTATTCACCCAGTAACATTTGTTGTACAGTTCTTGTGGGTTACATACCTTGTCCGTGAGGGGAGGAGCAACAAACTCTAGTGAACCTTCAACCTGAAATAATAAAAGACAACAACAAAAGTTCAAGTCATTTCCTATCTATTCTACCAAAGGGGTTAGGAAGCAATGCACCTGACTATGCAGCTCAGCTAACCAAGTGTTGCATGATCGGCAACAGAGTATAGCTTCATGTAGGACGTATTGGTAGGAGGTGGTGTACTGGGGGAACATGCAATATTGGGCACCCCCAATAATTAAATAACTTATAAAGAAATGGTTAGTAGGGCGCGGCAGTGCCTCTAATTTTTTTATTAATGTTTCTGTACCATGCCCCAATAGTTTGACTGCTATTACAGTTCTGTATATAATCCTGCCAATGTCATTTGATATCTGTATAATCAACTAGAAATACAGGCTTGAAAGTGACATACCAGAGAATAGAAGACTACTTGAGAGGTACTGTTGCTGACCAGCTGTGATGTATCATCAGCATTAAAGGTAATAAATGTCTGAAATATGCACAATAATAATAATAATAATAATAATGCTCGTTTATTTCAACCGTTTGCAGTTCTTTTACAACTGAATTACCGGTAGGGTCAGCTAACTACAAAATACATTACACCATACATAATTCATAATAACATTAAATCCCCAGCATATTGCGCTGAGACGAATTTGGAAAAACGGTCCGTGCGACCCGGAACCACACTATGTGAGCGCTTAGATCTTAGGGAGTATGGCGAGTTGGAGGATATAAGTCTGACTCGCCATACTCCCTAAGATCTAAGCGCTCACAAAAAGGAAGTCAAGATGAGTATGAGCACTAAGAGCAGGATTTTGGTTGTAAAACATGTTTATACATTCGAGTTAAAGTTGGGATAAGAAGAACGAGGTCTGAAGTCTCACATAACACAAAAATCAGTGTATGTTTTCTTTGACAAAGCCAAGTACTGTATTTAATTTTATGCAACCAAAAGATTAGCATAATACAGTAACTAAAGCCTAGGGCAAACACTATCAACTTTGCTGATAGTATTCCTGGTGCACTTTGCTTTGGGTAACAATAAGACAAAGAAAATGTGGAAATATGTGACAAAATGATCACCTGCATTCCATAATCACCGTCAAGTGTCGTAGAACACATGGGTGTATCCCCATCAACAGTCCAATCCCACACTAAGACCGTCTGCAGCACAAAACAAAGACATGGAACAATTAGTCAAGAATGCTGTTATAACTAATAATGATCATCATTATTACAAAAATCAACGGATTAACCTCCAGTCATGTGTCTTATTGTTACCGCTGGATGTTTACCTTCATTGTAATATGTTGTTGTCGAAAATACATAGGAGCTGTATTTTACTCAAGGCTTTTTCTCACCTGGGGTAAGGTATTACTGATTGTAGCAATATACTTTGCATCAGGAGACATGGCAATGGCAGCACATCCATCAGGGTGAGGATCAAACATTGTCTGCACAGGGATCCTACATTTAAAGAAGAGACATTATTGAACAATCTGATAGGAATTAACTATCACAAAGAATAAAAGAATAGTACCCGGTGAATGAGTCCCAGACAATGACCATGTTGTTACTGCCTTTGTCAGCAGTGGCTATCCAACGTCTGTCTTCACTAACACATGTGCATGAAATGGCATTGCTCTGAAAAAAATAACATACCATCTTAACTTAAAATCATCACAAAAAAACTCTTTGGACATAGGGTTAACATTATGTTTTATACAAAATACAAAAAAAAAACATTTATAACTTACCAGCTGTTAACATGTACACCACAATCAGGCAAAATTTTAAAATAGCAAGTAACTTAAGTAATTACTTACGTGCCCTTGTAAAAGTTGCTGTTTATTCTCCTCAAAATTAAACAGTACTCCAGCATGTGCATTGACAAAGAACACCATCTAAAACAACGGACATAGAATTTAACAATTTACCTTGCAAACAAATTGGTGCAAAGATTTGATAAATGTTGGATCATGTTTCCTTTGGTAAAAAGGAAACATGATCTTTACGAAACCATCTTTACACCAACAACCGTTTTAGAAGTAAAACAGCAGTCACTCATAATGACTTACCTTTCGCTTCCCATCAGACAAGTTATGTGCAGGTACTTGCCTATTTATACCATATGCCCAACAGATATTCTGGATAGAACAAAAGCAAAGTGAAATCTTTCGATCTAACAGGAACAAACTCCGCTGTCGAGTGAAACTTACCAACGCAGTTGTTTTGACAGAGCTGTCTTTTTCGACTTGTTCCACATTCAAATCATCTCTAGCGGTCGCGCTTGCAACACGAGACTGTGCCCCAGACCTTTCTTCGTTATCTTCCATTATTGTTGCACCGAGAAGTGTTTTAGATATCGACTTCAAGGGGAATGTTTTTCTATTATTTGTACCTGTCTTTGAGATTTTCGTTATGGCTGAAGTTGCCAAGGGATACTGAGCCCACGGTGTCTAACCGCTGTCTAGTTCTAGTCCTCCTCCTTGCTGTGGGTTGTCTGTGGTGTTTTGACTGTGCAACAAAGCAAAAGTTCTATCGCAAAAATGCCTATCCTTGAGATCCAAACCAATGTTCCAGCAGCTAATGTACCAGATAACTTTCTGAAGGAGTCCACAACACTGCTGGCGGGTCTCCTTGGCAAGCCAGAGTCGGTAAGTGCTTTTGCCTGACCATTCCATTACCTGTTTACCTTGTTCGCAAAACATGTCTGGCGTCGATTATTCAACTACAGTAGACGGCTTGCAGCCCCTTCTTAGGGGGGAGATTTCCTTGTTACGCACTAGCGTTTTTACTGACATTCGCCTACATTTTTTCACGCAATAAATTATTTCGACTTTGAGCATGCAGAGCCGCTCGTTCATGGAATCATATCAAGTGTAGGATCGAGTTAGGTCTTTAACAATCTTAACAAACACAGAAGCTCCTGTTGTTTGGGTATTTTCGATTGGATGGGTGGGGGGATTATAGCGGAGGAAGAATGGAGAAAATTATCAATTTAGATTTACAGAACTCCCCCCCCCCCCCCCCCACCACATGTTTTCAAATGAGGGGCTGTTACTTTCCTGATAACCTTGTATTCTGTTTTAGTATGCACTGGTTTGCATTGAACCTGGCCTGAGACTGATGTTTGGTGGAACAACAGAACCTGCAGCAATTGTAAACCTTACCAACATAGGCCAACATGACCCCGCTACCACCAAACACAGAAGCAAGGTGATATCTAACCACATACAGAAAACACTTGGAGTGCCGGCAGATAGGTTAGCATTTTTCTTCTCAATCCAAACATTTTGGTGCTCAACAGATAACACCTGGCTCTAGTGGATATTTCTGAATTTTTCTTCTCTTTTTTTAAAGGATGTACATCATCTTTCATGACAAGCAAAGATTTGAAGTGGGCTACAATGGAGCAACCTTCCATTAACTAGCTACAGCAAGAGTTACTGGACTGGAGGATTGTGAAGATGAAGACAATCCATAAAATAGTGAAAAAAAAAATGCAGCTTTTGTTGTCTGCAGGTCATGTCAGTGAATAAAGTTATGATTGAGCTATAAGCAGTTTTAAAAACTGTATAGAAAAATATATAGATGTTAACCTAGTTTACCAGCAAAATAAAATAAAACTTTTGAGATCTCAGAATTGTTTATTCTTTCTTCATGAGCTTTGTAGACAACCAAGGGGGGTTTGGCTTTGCCTTGACGAGCAAATAATTTTCTGATGAATCACCACAGCTCTCCTAAATGCTGTCTTTTCTGAAACCAAAATTGATTCCAAAATTGTTTACACTGCTATTCTGGGTCTGTATGACCTGAAGGTTGAGGTGAAGACTTTGTTTATCATGGATCTCCCAGAATGCTTTGCAATCTGCAATGGCAGTAATAAGGTTTCATCAGAAGATTTCAAGGAGTGGACATTGTGTATGAGTCCATTAAAATAGATCAGAATGAAGGTATCCACTGTGTCTTGAGTTGTGTTTGCAGATCTCTTTCCCTTGTATGTCATTTTTCTCTGCTGTTTTTCCTTGTTCGGTTTGACATTCAAGTGACATTTGCCTTGTCAGGGGCATTGGAAAAAGGGGACAGATCTCTTCACAGACAGGGATGCCAAACTCCACCCCCCCCCCACCCATCTCTTTCAAAGAGGTCTAGCAAAGGGGTGAAAAGGTTATAACAGATTAAATAATGATATAGATAAATATTAAAGATGACATATCAAATGTAATAAGGCTTTTGTCAAAGAAAATGAAACAAATACTGTGCTGTATTTTTTAAGAACCAATATTCTTATTTTAGAGCTTTTGTAAATCCTACAGGAATTTTTCAAGGACCAATGTTTTAATGATACTTCCACATCATATTTTAGTTATAATTTCACTCACATCACAAAACCATGTTTCCAGCCTAGCTTAACAAAAAAAAAAAAGCCTGGTAAAGCTGCCTGTACTACTGAAGGGATGGTGACTATAACACCAGTCTTGTTGGCCTTTGATGGCATATCTAGTACTGGTGGTTGGCTACAAACAGGCTCTGGTCACCAGCAAGACTCTGTCCACCGGCATACTTCCCCATGGCAGCCTGGCCATTAGCCTTGGCACGTTTCAGGAACTCTTCCTGGCCGGCCTTCACACAACCAGACTTGCCGCTCCATGCCTTGAGCGCACTGGCTTGGAGAGCTCGCCCAAAAGAGAAGGTCAGTTTCCAGGGCTTCTTTCCTTTAGACAGAAAAAGCAAGCAGCATCGTATCAACCACAAGCAAACCAGGCAACAACAACAAAGTTTTTGAACCCTGTAAGGCTAAGACAAGACCACTAAGTAATTTTGTACTTGGCTGTACCTAGCTCTCTGTTGAAAAATATACCCCACCTCCCCCAGGGGATTATAAGTTTGCATAACTGTACACATCTCTTAAAAAAAGGTTGCACTCAGAGAATTCACATGAAGCAGCCCTTAAGTGGTTTACAAATAAATAAGAAAATAACCGTAAATCAGAAGAACTCTAGGTTTGAATTATTGATCATATAACTGTAATCATTCACATTTAGAGAGCAACCATTAATACATTACCTATAAGCCACTTTAATAAACATGAATTCTCCAGGGCAATCATATATGAAATAGGTGTATATTAAAAAAAAAAAGAAACTTAAGTAAAACAATCTAAATACTCTAAGCTCCTAAGATCAGTTCAAATGTGATTTGATGTATTCTTATCACACAGTAACCTCCTTATCAGCAATGCCTCAACCCTTGTTGCTTGAAGTTATTCTCAATATCAATTTTTGTTAATTCCACATTGATCACGAACACTTCTAGTATCATCACCTTACACACAGATGTACTACTCACCCTGATATTGGTTAATGGCATTCAGGTGAATTGTAGCCTGCTCCTCTGACTGGCCACCCGACAGGAAGGTCACGCCAGGCATGGCAGGGGGGACGGTGCGGGCCAGAGCAGTAACAGTGGCTTGTGCACACTGTTCTGGAGTATACTTAGTAGGGCAGCTCTGACCTTGATAAGAAATGAGTATAAAGACACATTACACCACACTATTGGTAGATTTAAAGGAGTAGAAGCATCATTTTTATTCTAGAAGACTTTTCAGAGGAACTCTAGAATACCAGACCTTGTGTTTGCCTATCCAAACAAAGATACATACAATGAGTGAAGTCATGACAATATACGTGTTCTACCATAGAGGCTGAATGTTTTTTTAGAATACAATAAAAACCACAAAAATGAACAAAATTAGTTAATAAAGCATGGTGCCCACTGGTGAGGTAACAATATAACAACACAGCCATACACTGTTCTATTGTAACATAAGCCCGGCCCACAGGGTGAGGAAAATTTCAGGCACACTCTTTGTTCACTGCTTCGAGAGGCCAAAAGTGTGTGGACATAGATTAACTTTGCCAACTGAGGCAAAATTCTCTCCTGATTGAACTGTGAGTTTTTTATTTCAGTGCACGGCTGAAAGCTTCCTCACCCTGTGCCCCAGGGCTATAACACCATAATATGGATGCTAACACATGAGAAAAAAAACACATTTTTTTCCTCTTAAAGCCCTGTCAAACCTATGTTTTTTCTCTTGCGGCTCGTTTCCAAAAATAATTGCAAGTTGCACACATATTTTGTTGCGTGTGACAACCCTCCCTTGCATATTGTTTTGCATTTCTCAAAGTCGCATGCAAAGTAGAACGCTCTTCTACTTTTTGCAACAAATTGCTTCAAGTCGCAGGAAAAACTTCACATGGAACAGGGCGTGTGCGACCTGAAACAATTTTTTTGCGAGACAAGGCTTGATAACAAAATTGATCTAGCCCTGTTAATTCCTTGACCTCCTTACCCATGCCATTTTGTACTTTTGTATTAATTCAGATGGCTGGAAAAAGTTTTGTAAGAGTAAAGAATGATGAACACTACCAGTCACTTCTGGGATTAAACGCTTATAATTTTAAAAAGCCTTTTTATGACAATTGACACAACAATGTACAGGAGCAAATGGCCTCCTAAAAGGTTGTACATTCGTACATACCAGCTGTAACCATGTTTGGCTTAAGAAGAGTGCCTTCCAGGTAGATATGATGGTCCATCAAGGCCTTGTAGGTAGCAGACAGAACAGCTTCGGTGACTTTTTGTGCTCTCTCGAGTGTATGATCGCCATCGCAAAGGACTTCGGGTTCGACAATAGGTACAAGGCCATTTTGTTGACAGATACTCGCATATCGTGCGAGAACGTTCGCATTTTCTTTCATGGCCAGCTCAGAGGGAGTATAGTCAGTGATCTTCAGCACACAACGCCACTTGGCAAAGTCGCAGCCGTCTTTCTTGTACTGGGCACATCGCTCTCCAAGTCCATCCAGGCCTTGGGTTGTTGTTTCTCCGGCGTCGGTCCCTGCAAGGACCACGACACCCTTGTCGACCTTGATACCGGGGATAATGCCTTGGTCTCGCAGAAGCCTCACAAACGGTGTTCCATCGTCAGCCTTCTGGTACACGGTCTCGTGAAAGAGGATGACCCCGCTGATGGCATTACTCATTTCCTTTCCGCTAGTGAACAGAAGTTGCCGATAAAGGCGACGGTTCTCTTCAGTGTTCTCCACTCCAATGTTCGCTAGTCGCTTTCCCATCGTCCCGGTGCTTTCATCTGCTGCAAGGATGCCTTTACCATCAGCAACGATGGCTTCGGCAATCCTTTTCAGCTCGGCTTTCAGTTCGGGAGTCAAAGGAGCGTCCATTTTTGCGTTTTATTTGAGGAGTGAATACGAAGTGATGCTTTAGCTTGACGCAAGAGAAAGTAGAATTTGACGTTGCAAAGATTAGCTGGCCACGCAGGTGTACTCTGATTGGTCCGAATTAAGGGCTATTGTTATTCAGCTAATCAGAGTGCAGGCCTTGGGTGTGCGGGCTATCACGCACACGTTGACAGAAAATTCATTATATTTTTTTCCCAAAAGTATTTTTGTAGAATAGCCCTTTTATATCGCACTCAAAATAAAAAGTCACACAATAGCTACAGAAGCTAGCATTCTTTTAAATACTGGTATCACAATTTGATAAAGAGTTTAAGACATATTCTCTCTTTAATCAAGCATTTGATTTTGTGTGTTTGATTAAGAAGGAGAAAAGAAATCCCTGGAGATTTATGTAGGCGGTGAAATTTGCTGTTTGCAATGTAATATTACCATATAATTACAATCAAAGATATTACCTTCAAATTATTCATTTGTGTCACATGTCTCGCACACACCCCCTACACACCCGATGGCTGAGCCATCGTACAGTGTGGCCAGCAGCTTATACAAAGTTCAAAATGGCGGCGCGCAAAGCTGTCAATATTTCTTGTTCTTTTCTACGAAAACAGTTCCTCGACAGCCACCACATGCCACACAAGAATGCTGCCATGGTTAGCTTTTGAAATTTATGCGTGTGTGGATCAGTGATTGGAATGGATATGTGGCTTTAATGCTATGCGTTTGCAGCAACCTGGCGTTTTAGAAATTAGGAGGGTTCGAGAAAATATACCAATAATAAGCTTTAGAGTTAAGTTTTAGAGTTTAGCTTATGGGATGGGTCTAAAAGTTTCTTAGAATATTTCAGGTTATAGGATTGAGTGTAATCATAATTTATCTATTATATCGAGGCTGGCATGTTTCTTGTCTGTGTCCATGGTTCTTGCATCATCCCTACCATAGAGATGACATCATCATCATCATCATCATCATCATCATCATCATCATCATCATCATCATCATCATCATCATCATCATCATCATCATCATCATCATCATCATCATCATCATCATCCTACCATAGAGATTGGAAGGGAAATTTGACTCCCGACTTTCAATGGAAAAAAGATGACATCATCATCATCATCATCATGCCATTATCTCTATAGCATTTATTGGTCTGAGCAAATGTTACGTCTCCCCCTCTCTTGTTCTCAGTCCAATAAACTAACATTTGAAACAGGGAGAAACAGGAATCAGCTTTGCATAAATAGCTTGTATTTGGTAGGTGTAGACAGGGGAATGATTTTCTCTTTCATATGTATTATGTCCTTTGTAGAGTCCCAACTTAACTAGATGAGCACCCTACACATCCCACCCCACCCCCCAGCCCTCAAATATGACATTGTTTACTTTTCTCTTATTCTCTTATTAGATGCTCTCAGTCTCCATTAGAAATACAAGTCGCTTCTCTTCCACCAATACCAGAAAATCACTCCCAGAACCACCCATGAAGATACGCCCCAGAATCAAGTCCTTATCAAAAGAGCAACCTCCTGCAATAGAACAAGTGAGCAAACATACAAGGTCAATTGAGATTTGTGCACAAAATTATTTGACCAAATATATGTGTTTCATATAATTCTGAATTGTCTTTTTAGGACGATCTTTTGTGTGTTGCATATTCGTCAAGTGAGCGTTACAATATACTAGGACTTAGAGATGCACTGAGTGTTCAAGAAAATTACAAGGTCACATCCCTACCTAAAGGTAATGATCTCATCAGTTATTTAAGCCTTTCGAAAAATGCTGCCCATGAGAATCCACATATCAATATCCACACTGGTTCATGTGTATCGAATGAATTTTACTTTATCTAAGCAGATAAGCAGAATGTAAAAACAACATCTTAGTTTGAGAAACTGTTAAGTTTTTTCTTTCTTTTCTATGGGCCTCATGATTCATCAATTTGATGCCATTTATGATTTTTGGAATCACTGCAGATGACCCAGTGATTGTCAAAATACTACCTTATTAACATTACATAATTAAATCCCTAAAAATGGCAAAGTATGTTTTTCTCATAAATGTGCTGTTTGTTTATTTCCTAGATGCACGGGATGTTTTATATGTTTGCATTTTTAATGATGAGAAAACAGAAACAACTGGTGAAGTTTTTATTTTCAGGTAAAAAGATAAACAAAGCACAAGTTCATCTGTCCCTTCTGCACACCTAGTCAATAATTAATATTTATGCTTTGCATCCTCCAGGTGGCTTGGTGCACTAGTGTTTTGGAATGTTGAGCAAAGTGAGGTAAGTGGTGGGTTTCCCACTGTTATGTATACCTTGACAAAAAATGAAAACTGAATAAAAAGTTATATATATCACTCAATTTTTTCACTCCTTAGATGCAAAAAATCAGAAAACTTACAGCTCGGTTTGAAGAAGGGCGATATAATAGGGATACTATTGAAGATGAGAGTGAAGAGCTTCCATTTACATATTCAGGGTAAGGATTCAGGCCTGTTGCTATAAGGCCTGGCTAAACTAGGCGACATGTCGAGCATGACATGTAGCATGCAACATGTCTCCCAAATGTTTCCTTGTTAGCCACTACCAGAAATATGTAGTAAGCAAAAATTTTGTAGAGTCCTGAACTATCCGAGAAACATTTCTTTGTCACTGCTACAAAATTTGGCGTGTGCTACAATGTCTCTCTGGGTGGCTAAACTAGGAGATGTTCCGGCGACGCGTCGCCTAGTTTAGCCAGGCTTTTAGAGCTTGCCCACCCCCTGCTCTCCAAGTACAGAGTCTTCTATAGTGAGCAGATGCTTGAGAAAAGGAATCACACAACTTTTTATCAAACACAGAAGTAATAATTGTTGACCAAGAAAAGTATTCATAAAAGTATTCATATTTATTTAGTGGTTAGCAGTATTTTTTTTTGTCATGTTGCTGTTGTTTTAGGTCACCAACAAGTTTAGTCAAAGGCAGGATCAACCTGAATTCAGAATCAGAGCCAGAAACTAAACCACTTGAAAAATTTGCATTCTCTCATGCAGTGGCTTTATCAAGTGAGGATGGTATAAAGTGTATTGTAAGGGAATGCTTTTATGGGTCAGGCCATCCTGATACTATGTTGGCCCAGCAAAATGTAACCTCCCAATGGAAAGTTTTTGAAAACCTCAACCAGTTTTTTTCAGGGAGGGGTAGAGAGCAAATTTACGCTAATATTTCCCTCCCCTAATCCAAAACCAGTCTTTTCTAATCAAAATCTTGGACTTTTTTGTATATTGTCCACGAATGTGCACTGCCCTCAGTAAATCCTAGATATAGGCCTGTACAATGGGTAGCAAACCACCCCCGCACACACCCTGTCATTGCCCCCACCCTCTCATCCCCCCACCCTCATCCCCCCACCCTGTCATCCCCCACCCTGTCATCCCCCACCCTCTCTTCCTCCCCACCCTCTCATCCCCCCACCCTCTCATCCCCCCACCCTCTCATCCCCCCCCACCGTCTCATCCCCCCACCCTCTCATCCCCCCCACCCTCTCATCCCCCCCACCCTCTCATCCCCCCACCCTCTCAGCCCCCACCCTTTCATCCCCACCACCCTCATCCCCCCACCCTCTCATCCCCTCACCCTCATCCCCCCACCCTGTCATCCCCCACCCTGTCATCCCCCACCCTTTCTTCCTCCCCACCCTCTCATCCCCCCCACCCTCTCATCCCCCCCACCGTCTCATCCCCCCACCCTCATCCCCCCACCCTCTCATCACCCTTTCCCCATCCCTAGCTATTACCTTTTAAGTCCCCCTTTGAATTACCGTGTGGTGACTTTTCTTAGTTTATTGCTGCAAAGCACACCTTTAGTTTTCCCTCTAAATGCAACTTGATATTTTTCTTTTTTTCAGTTAAGCTTGGTATGTGGGAATCAGTCCTGGAAAAATATATTGACTCCATAGCCTGGGTGCCAGAGGTGAGATTATGTAACATCTTGATTTATACATTGATTTGGAATGAATATCAATAAAAGGGAGATTACGTAACATCTTGATTAATACATTGATTTGGAATGAACATCAATAGAAGTATACTTGGAAGACTACAGACAAGCTTAGAAAAAATGTGGCCTGTTTAGGTGTGGTAGAGGGAAATATTTAACAGAAGGTTGAAATGTGTAGTGTCTTTTACTCTTCAAAAACAGATTCACAGAGGCATGAAAAGCATGCTATTTTATCCTTGTGTTGATTTGTATTTCTTTTCGGAAATTTATTGCTCTGTAAGCTTCTTTTTCTTTTCTTGTGTAATATTGTTTGGACACTTGAATTTTGGTCAAATATTGAGTATCTCTATGATTAAAAACTTTTGGTATTAAAACTACTTTGTTCTCATTCTCTTCTCTTACAGGCATTAAGTAAAGGGGAACCATTAAAATTATCAAGAAATGAAGTGCTAGTGAAAACTGGAGAGCTAATTTCTCTAAGGTAATAGAATCATAGGTCCCTTTTCATTATCACATTTATTTTCTTTCCCCCTTTCACAGGAATCTTGAAACTCAGGAGAGCCGGCCAGCAGGCTTCATCTTCACCACAACCATTACCTTTTTAATCATCATCATGAAAGTCATGGAAGAACCATTAATGGGCCCTGAAAAGTCTGCTGGGTCTCCAAGAATGTGAAATTTAGTGGCATGGAATTTCTTTATGATAATTCAATCTATATTACACTTTCGTTGTGTTTTACACAGGTATAAAATCAACTTATCCTCGGATCTCCTAATGACACCTGATTTCTACTGGGACCGGGACTCTCTGGAGGGACTGTATGACACTATGTGTTCTTATATGGACATCAGGAGACGGACCAAGGTCAGTTTACGCAGGCCACTCTATTACCTAAAGCGTTTGCAAAGCCCTGTCACTCTTGGTCTAACAAAAACCAATATATGGACGCCTTTCCCAAGTCTTTAGGAAGGATGACACTTTTTCCTGGCACTAAAGCTGTGGGGGTGGGGGTGGGCAAGAGAGGGGGGCTCAAACAAAGTTTAGATACATCACTGAGGTGACATTGATTTAGAACCAAAATATGTGGAAAAAAGATGCATTTATTATTAAAGATGCGCTTATTTTTGTTATAAATTTGGCTCCCTCACAGGTAATGAATGAGAAGCTGACGCACTGCAGTGAGCTTGCAGACTTGCTGCGGACACATCTGAGTGAACGTCATTCCTTTACCCTAGAGTGGGGAATCATCGCACTTATTGCAATAGAGGTTTGTGACAGCGATTGTGTGACAGCTAGTATGTGACAGTTATTGCCTGACAGTAGTATCTAGTATGTGACAGCCACTGCATGAAAGCTAGTATGTGTTAGGCATTGTGTGACAGCTAGTATGTGGCAGCCATTGTGTGACAGCTAGTACGTGACAGCTATTGCATGACAGCTAGTATGTGACAGCTAGTACGTGACAGCCATTGCATGACAGCTAGTACGTGACAGCAATACGTTTCTCATACCAGGTTTCGTCTATCTTTAGGTGTTGTTCGAGATTGTCCACTTGGTTGAGACACATTTGTGAAGACAGAGGCAAAGGATGCTTTTTTATTAGTAGACGTTATAGTGAAGGAAAACAAGTGACAGCAGGATGAGTGAAGCGATACAACAATCAAACAATGCAACCAAGAAACTCAAGGGGTGAAACTTGTAACACCTTGCATTGCATTCCATTCAGCCAGTGATTTAGATACCAGACTTAATACATCACCAATAAAATAATGGAGTCAGTATGAAAGTAAAATTATAACGCTTCGTCTTTTCTTCTTTCCCTGCCTGATTTTTTCCTGGGTTTCAAGATACTACGATAGAGCCTTGTTATTCGGTATAAGTCTCTTTTGAGATGTGTCTCGCTTCCCCCCTTTAGGTTTAGACTGTGCAGCGAGCGTTTCTGTGAGTTAGAACGCGCACAAATTTGTGAGAGTGCAAAACAGAAAGGGAAGGGAACAAGAGGAGACTTCCCCCCCCCCTCCCCTCACCCTAATATTTTAGTTTGCCTCACTTTACGTGCGGTCGTCACCCAGGGAAAACTGGTTTCCAGGGGAATATTAGAACGCAAACTATTGGACCATATTTCTTTTATTCTGCACTGTACACCAGAGCTAGTGTCTATATATTTCAAAATCTTTGAATTATTTTACTGTTATACGTTCATCTCTTTTATTCATTTATCTGTTGATAAATTCCTCTCTTCATATAACTTTGATTTCGATTTAATCTGAGCCCTTACACTTTTAAGATTATTTTTTGTCGTGCTTATAGTGGTGGTTTTACCCATGTCCTGAAAAAATGCTATGATTGCCTTGAAGCCGCCTTTTAGCGATTTGGAAGGCGGGGGGAGGGGGGAGGGGGGAGGGGGGGGGGGGGCTAGGAATGGCGGTGATGCGGTTATATTCTACTTGGTCTCGTGAAGTACTCTTTTTGTGGTTTTGTAGTGTGATATATTCTACTTGGTCTCGTAAAGTACCCTCTCTGTGGTTTTGTAGTGTGTTATATTCTACTTGGCCTCGTAAAGTACCCTCTCTTTGGTTTTGTAGTGTGTTATACTCTACTTGGTTTCGTGAAGTACCCTCTCTGTGGTTTTGTAGTGTGTTTTATTCTACTTGGTTTCGTGAAGTGATTCCCTCTCGGTGTGCAATGTCTCTGTGGCGCTACTTGTTGGCCGCTTACTTCGTCCATCACTCTCGTCAATCAACTCGTACAACTCTTCACGAAACTCGATTATATCTGTCAAGAGATAAGAAAAGGTTGGATATAGACTGATGTCTCTGTTGCACATTTCCTGCTTGGAGGTTCCAAGGGACAGAATAACTCGTAGGCCATCCATCTCGATATTTATCTTTTTACATTTCAAAAAATGTTCAACGAGCTCCCCTCCGCTCCAAGAATCCGTCAGTTAACCCAACGCTAGCACATTTCTTAAGACAAAAAGCGTCTACTTTTTTCATTTGTTCTAAGCAAAACTTTACACAAAGAGAAAACGTTGAACCTTCGTTTGCCGTCCGTCCTCTAGAGTTCCCCACAGGCACGTACACAAAGGGGTGTGCACCCCCCCCCCCCCCCCTTGGCGGCCTAAAAGTGGGTCATTTCTTATTAAGGAATCTCAGAATACTATGCTTTTTTCGTATGATACCTATGACTGCGCACCCCCCTCAACAAATCCTGGGTACGCGCCTGTTCCCCTAATGACTCACTCACTATCCGACTCATGGCTGGTTTTTAGTAGATTCAGAGGTTCCTTAAGACACGTTGGCCCACTCGGAGGATTATGCCTTTACTTACAGGGTAACCACTTAGTGAACCACAAAGATTATGTTTCTTATGAAATGTTATAGGTGTAATTCAATCTCCCCTCCCTACCCCTGCCCTTGCGCATCCCCACAACATTTACAATTCCTATCTCTAGGCTACTAGTGGTTTTATAGACGTCTTACTTGTTATAACACGGCAGACTCGCCAGAGACGCAACCCGATAACAAACCCTAACGATTTCCAAGCCTTGCTTGTGTGTGTTGCGCTAAAAATGGAGAACCATCTTCATTATACAACTACTCAAAGCTACGAGATTTCTTTGCGACTATAAGCAGCCGTCTTGCAAATTTCAGAATACACAATTCCTCCTCCCTCCCCTCCATTATCTCTGCAACGGCGCATATAGATTTCCTAAGCGCCAAACTCCCTAGCTACGACACTTTGTAAGGAATTTCTGTGAACTTATTTTAAGTAGCGATTTATGTTTCTCAGTGTTAGTTGTTTGTGGCTATGTGATGCCATTTTAATCGGCTAATTTTATCGATCCCTACCTTAGGAGGATTTCGACGATCAGTGCAGTGATAACTATGACCGCATCAAAAATCTACAGGAAAAAGAAAAAGTGCACGTCGTGAAAATGTTACCATCTACCACTACATTTACCCACTAGCTTTACCTCAAGCTTCTCGATCTTGAAATACTCGATGCCAAGAGCGAACAGTTTCAAGAACACCTGAAAAGAGAGAAGTGGCGACTTTGTAGCCAAATTCGTTGTTGCGCGACCTCCAAAATTCCTTTTTTCGTTTGGGAATAGCGCGTAGTCAATCAAACCAAACAATCAAAACCAGACAAACCGCCCCCAAAGCTTTTGTCTGACTACGCGCTATTCCAAAACGAGACAAGGATTTTGGATTCGCCGTGTGGTCGCGCAACAACGGATTTGGCTGTAAAGGGTCTCTATGAGCTGCTATTTTGTCTGTCTAGCAAAATACCAAGAGAGCATTATTGGCTAATCTGGGAAATTTTTGATATTTTAGAATGAATCTGGTTAAATGAATTATAAAGCTCTAGTTCTAGATGGTCATATCAAGGTGCACTTCCACAGTAACAGAGGTGGAGCTGATTAGGGGTCTTTAAATTTATTTTTATTTTTTTATTATTTATTTTTAGAAATCCTCTTTCTTGAGTTAAACGCAAAACGGAAGTGAAAAAAACTTACCTCTAAAGCAAAGATCGCTAGAATCGATATACCGACAAAGTGGAGCAACCTTGATGCAAAATGCTGTTCGCTATCTACAAGCGGACGACTTGCGTTAGTGTTAAAAAGTCGTGAATTGATTGCGAAGCGAAAGTTATCTTTCTTAGATACAAAGCTAGATTTTAAATTCACCAAAAAGGAGGATGAATGTAATCAAAAACCTAATCTACTACATCACATGAGGCTCAAACCATTGCTCGGCAAGATTCTCTTAGTCACCTATCAGACCTTTATCCGATTCAATTCACACAAATGATAGTACATCATACGACAGCTAGAAATGTCTCATCTGATATTGCTGTTTATGTAGACACAAATCTGACTCACCATTTATGGCATTCAGAGAGATACACATCAAAACGAGGTTGATGGCGACTTCGACGAGGACCAGTAAGATGATTGTAAACTGCCACGTGATCCCTGTCAGCATTTTCCCAAGTGATGTCCTTAAAATTCTTAATTAAATAGCATTACAAGAGGTTTAGGTACGACAATACGTAGTTTGCTTGGTAATAAAGCGACCCCATCACATCCATTCTTTCCCCTACCCACATCCCCCTTGCATCCATTCCTTCGTGCTACGGCGTCGGTTCAGGTTTTGGAACGTCTGTCGCTTGCCATCTTCGGCTGTCTGCTCCACGCTTTGAAAAAAGGCAGAAGTAGAAAATCATAAATGTTCAAATGATAAAGATCATAAAAAAAAGAATGAGCGCGGAACTAAAAAACCCGCGAGAATAAGGTTGAGCTATAACCATAAATGTTTATTACGACCATCAAGTGTGCGCGCGTTTTTTTTATGTGCGGTTTAAATTTCGTCATGTAATTTGCATATTTTTCTTATTCCGGGGAAAATCCATTAGTCTCCAGCGCGATAAATGTAGTTGTTAGCTTGATTCTTTAATTCTACTCAGCGAATCCAATATTATTGCGATAATAAACTGCGACTATTACTTTCAGCAAATTATTCGACTAAATAACCTATAGAAGTAATTTCGCTTCAGTTTTCGACACTTTTTAAAGGGCGGATTTCATTTGAGTATTTTCGCTGTGAAAATGTTATACAAAGATTTATAGTGTGATAAATTTTGTACCTATTTAATGTTTCGCAGCATCCACACAAGCTTGACAAAACACCACTACTCTTATTCACAATAAAGTAGTACAATTCACATTGCAGTAGGATTAAATGCAAAATTCATTTATAATTTCATTTTTTAAAGCGTTTTGACAGATGTCTTCCACTCATACAGATAACGAACAAACCCAGCACAAAACGCACGGAAACCAACAAAACCGTTTTCAAATAAACCATTCCCAAGAATAAGCCTTTCGCTTCTTCAAATTGGAAATATTTTAAATCAAACCGTTTTAAATGTAGAGCAACATACCTCTCGACTTTCTCCGCCATTGAGCTGCCTCGTACACCTGTCTTATGGAATCAAACTCTCATGTCAACGAAACTCGTCTAGATCTCCTCACTTAGAGAAATACCCTTTAAGCCCCTCTAAACCAGTGTATTTCGACACTGAAACCCAATTTACAGGAATGTTGGGAGAGTTTTAAATTGGCGCATCGCCTTGCGAAGTCGAGTGTTCATATGGTAGTTTGATACCGGATGTACTGTCATTGTTATGTGTTAGGAATTACTAATGGGGCATTTGCTTCTCAGGGATTTGTTGTTTTTGCATATGGAAATAAGTTCGACCGAAGAGGCTTCCTGTTAGCGCTAATGGTCTAAATTTAACGAAAAAAAAAAGTTGCGTTTCTAGATGTGTCGTAATTACTTTTGGGAGCAAGTACAAGGCACGTAAGTAAGAGGGTGCGAGTCCAACACCTCCCCCCTTAACAATGTGTATTATTTGTTTATCGAAAGATCATCAAATATCATACTTTCTATTTGATATTTACGACTATTGAATCTGGCTGACTAACATAAACGTGGGAGCGAAAAAGATCCCGTAGAATTTATGAATGGTTGGTTCCTAAAACAATAGGATTTACTAGAGAAAAGGTGTTTTTAGCTCTTATCTTAGCTTTTATCTACATGAGCTAATTATTCAACCCCAGAGAAAAAACACTTCTATAAAACAATACACTGAAGATATCAACACTTGCTTTAATTTCAATTTAAGTTCTCAGTTAATAACAATTTTGTTTACTAGAAGTATACACTCTTTTTTTTATTAGAATTTTTATAAGAACGTCCAGAACTGAGATTCCACCAAATTTGAAAGCATATGCTAAGAACATGCCGAGGCTCAAGATAGCAGAAAAAAATCTCTTTTTTAAGTCCTGATGCGTTCTAAAATGCAGAAACAAATTGTGCACATAGTAATGACCTTATTATTGCTATTGATCATTAGTGTAATTCTCTCCCTAATTATTCATTGGGTATTATAAATTATAAGATTATCTTATATACACTAAAATTTAAGAACATCGTTAAGAACATATTCAGCTTTAAATTGTCCCAAAAATAAGAACGGCCCAGCCTCAACTGAAAACTAGACGTTCTTATATAAAAAGTGTAATGCCTTTTCGTTTAGCAAAAAAAAAGAGAGGAAAAAAGAAAAGAAAAAACGCTTGTATATCAATTATATTATGCCACTTTATGTGCTTTTTGACACGTCTCATGTAATTACCTCAAAATCTATATGTTGTGCCAATATGTTTAGCAAAAAATATACTGTGATGAAAGCTTTTTGCCCCAGAACAATGGACAATGCATGGATGATTACTTATAATAGAAAAATGAAGTTCATTGCATTGTTTTCATTGGGCTTGATTTCTGAACCTTTTTTTACATGTGACCCACGCGTATTATGAATAAAAGGAACCAGGACGAAGAACCACAAGTCGTATGACTCTTGTTTAAACTTTATTACAAAGGTGCAACTGAACTAAAGTAACGAGGCCACGAGTGTGAGTCCCGTGCTTTCTTAGCAACCCCTGCTGCAAGCTCTATGACGTATTATTACATGATTGACACGGTTTCCATTGTTTTCTGTAGGGCTTTATTTCACGTACAAACCTAATTAATATGCGACTAGCTAAGAGCCCGGGGAGGGTTTTGATATTCAGCAGGGAAAACCGGCTGATGAATTGAATTTGATTGCTCATTATAAATGCAAGGGATGTATAAAAATACATCCCGGGGAAGCTCGTATATATCCCTTGCATTTCTAATGAGCAATTAAATCAATTCACTACTTGCACTCTTCCAGCTGAATATCATATATTTTCCCAAATCTATTGGACCATACATATGGCAACCTTCGAAAATTAATTTCTTACAGGCCTTGTCAGGTACGAACAGCCCACACCGTGTTGGTTTTCGTGTTCTCCGGAATCCTGTTGTAGCTTGTCGTCCTTTCTCTTCTCGACTTCTTCACTTAGAATCGTAATATTTAAGGTTCTTTTTCCTTGTTTAAAACAAATTGGATGTTTAATCCCGTCTATATCGCCTCCAAGGATCGTCCCGACAAGATCGAAATCCGGAAGAAACTGTTCGGCTTGCGAAAACGTATACATTGTCAGTTCGGACATGTCTTTGTCGCTCTTTATCTCAGAAAATTACAAGCGTTATGGGGGGGACTGGGGACTTTCATAGAACGCGAATCGCCCCTCCGGGCCTCCCAGCCCCATTTTAGGCTTGGGAGGTGCGCTGGGCCCCTCCGGGCCCCCCAGTCCCATTTTAGGCTTGGGAGGTGCGCTGGGCCCCTCCGACCCCTCCAACCCCATTTTAGGCTTGGGAGGCGCGGCGCGCCCCTCCGAGCCCCCCAGCCCCGTCTCGTGCAGATGAGGCCCCGCGTAGATTCATAATTGCTAATTATCAATCTACGTCGGGACCACTTCGTGTAGATAAATAATTAGCAATGGTTAGCAATCATTAATCCGCTGTCTATCGACAGCAGCGGGACTGGGGCCTTTCATAGAAACGGGTGGGAACCTTGCAATTAGACCTCCGTCTGTCCTGTAGTATATATATATATATATATATATATATATATATATATATATATATATATATATATATATATATATATATGTATATAGCATGTGCATAGCATTCGAAGGATGAAGTGCGGAAAAGTTTCCTGCGGGTGGCTAAAGGTCGGCCATGCAGACACGTGCGGCCAGAGGTGCATGGACACCTACTGCAAGGTGCACCTCCAAAGGCTCCGTAAGGGCAGCCCCCTCCCCGTGCCGTGCAGGATCTGCGGCATAGGGACGCAGTCGGAGACGCGGTTGTGTCGCCCCTGCGGAGCGAATCGTGTAGGGGAGAGGATGCGCGGCACCGAGAGGAGCGCTCGGGAACGGTTCGCACTGTCATTACAGGGACGTCTGGCGAGCGGCGCAGGTTGAGTCCAAAGTGTGGAATATCAAGGAAAACTTAGGGGCGCAGCCTCATGCGCACATCGACATGCGTGCGGCGTACCTAGGATGCGAGAACAGTCTCTCCGGCGGCGCCTCGGACGCCATTGATTTGGTACGGAAATACGGCTTCCCTACGAACGTGTATCGTATCGCGGATGTTGTGGGACGGCCATTGAGCGAGGTTCCATTCGAGGTTCCGGGGCCATTCAGCTGACCAAGTGGGAGTTCTCTGAGGCCTGCCACCCCTACACTTCCGGGAGGGTAGGGCAGCACTTGGAACAAAACGAGGGCTGGATCACCACGCCAGAGTTCAAGGACCTGTTAGAATCGGGTGACCTCGTTATGGCCACGGCGAGGGAGGTGCTGTATAGCGTCGGAAAAAAGGACTCCATCAAGTTCCCCCACTCCATCGCGTGTCGCCCCGGCGGCGAAGACTCGCAGTATCCTGAGGGTCGAGATCTCGCTGTCCGTTTCGTAGGCAAGTGCGCTCGCCATGGCGACGAGTCCTCGATCGTAGTCCGCGACCGTGAAGAAGCCGCGTATCTGACAAACCTCCTTGCGGGCACCGACCACTTACTTAACTTCAAGCATGCCGACGGGACTCATCTGATCCAATACAAAGACGGTGTCCGACGCTCACAATGGTACCATATCAGGGCCTTCGTCTTGGCGTACACAAACATAGCGTTGCGACGCATGTTGAGGCGGATCCCTCGCGAAGACGTCCTCCGAGTGTGCACAGATGCCATATACGCAAAGGCGGTGCCCAGTGGTGTAAAGCTCGTGGAGCGAAATCCGAGGTATGGAGAGTGGCGCGACAAGAAGCCTGGGTACGAGTGGCGACCCGAAGCGGCTTGGGGTCCGAAGAAGTCGGGGGGCTTGGCCAAGGAGCCAAGCACTGCGCCGAGTCTGCCGTGCGATCTAGTGGCCGCAACCTCTGCAAAGATGTATCTAGCCGGCCAAGGAGGATCGGGGAAGACCGAGTGGGCGGTGAGCATGTTCCGCGGCCGCAACGTTGTGGTGCTCACCCCCGAGAACGACCTCGCCCACGACCATCGCAACAACCACTACCTCCGCATACCAGCGGAGAAGCCGATTGAGGAGTGGAGACCTTCCGAGCTGGGGCACAAACTCGACCGTCTCGCAGAAGTTGTAATCATCATTGACGAGTGCTGTAAGGTACAGACCAAAGTGCTACGCGCCATCCTAGGGTATCCCGCCACGCGGCCGTGTCAGGTAGTGTGTTGTGGCGACTATGGGCAGGTCCCGCCCTGGGGAGATAAAGAGGGGCCTCACGATATGCTCAAGGAGTGGGGACAAGGGAACATCCGCTGGTTCGAGTCCAACTACCGCTGCCTGTGTGAAGACTGCGGAAAGCCGTACAGTACATGCGACTGCGGCTCTGCCGCGCCCTCCTCCATGCTCCACGACATAAAGGGCCGGATTTGGTGTCAGCCAGATTCCCAACAGCTTGAGGTGTTTCGAGAGGAGTGGGATGGGGTGGCGTTCGACATGTCGATCGAGCAGGCCCACCCAAGCGATATGTGGGTGTGCTCGACCAACAAGATGGGGGCTCTTGTTCAGCAGCGATTGGTAGAGCACCACAGGAAAAACTACCCCCGATTGCAAGCAACCATCCGCTTTGACCCCGATCCTAGCGTCGCGCATCGTTAGCGCAAGCAAGGGCGGCCAGTGCCCGTGCCAGGCAAAAGGGGTGAGAAGGTCAACGCATACAAAGGCACGGTAGTCGAGGTTCCTCTCGACGCGTTCCTTAACGGGCTTCCCCTCGAGTGGAAATACGCGGGCTGGGGAACCGTTCACCGGGTGCAGGGCAAGACTATCCAGACTCCAAGACGTCTGTTTATCATAGACCACAGCTTAGAGGGCTTGATCACGAATGCTGTATACACCGGCACCTCCCGCGTGCGGCACGCCGACCAGATAGTCCGCGTGATCCCCCCCGATAACACCCCCGGTGCCTTGGTTCCCACAGGACTGCAGGCTACGCCCAGTGAAGAGCTCATTATAGCGCGAATCAAGCGATACGCTATAGTCGACAGGCAAAAGGGTCGCACAAAGTACACGGGATCGCACCACGTTCTGACGGTAGACCACGTACTCGGCATGATTGCTGAAGCGGAAAAGAAGTGCACGGTCTGTGGCGCTCAGCTTCTGCTTCAGGTGTACACCAAGAGCCATCCCCAATGCTTCAGTATCGACCGGCTGGACGACAGTCAGGGTCACTACAAGTGGAATGTCAGACTCACGTGCTTTAGCTGCAATAGAAGGCACAAGCGCTGATCACGCTAGCGTGGCGCTACGCAACTGCAAACGCGTGAAGCCGTGCTTAGAGTACGCCGTGTAATACAACACTGGGTGTCCGGGCTCCATGACCCTCTTTAGTATTGGGTATGCCTTGCTTGTCCACCACGGGTCCGTCGCTCGCCGTCGGCACTTGTACTGGAGGTCTTCCTCGTTTACGGCGATGTACACCTCCGTTCCGACCTCTAAGGGGACCTCTAAGGGGGAATTTTCGGCTTTGAGAGGCACGCGCCTCAGCTTTAAGGCGTCTTTAGGCGCAAAGCCAGAGTCTTCGTTGCGTTTATGTCCAAGATGACGATTGGCAAAGCAGAAACCCACTCGCGGTTTGTCTTGCCGGATGCAAGCTCCTTCGAGTACTGCGCACAAAATAGGCGCTGTGCCAGCCAGCGATGGAAAGACTCGGCGAAAGCTTGGCTCCTGTGGTGCCCTGGCTCAGCCCGTCGGACCTCCACCCCGTGGTCTGTTAGGAGCTTTGTGGTAGCACCCTTGAACTCCGTGCCGTCATCAACCATGAGGACTTTAGGCCATGTGAGAGGTCCCTCTGCATAGATGTCAGCGAGTTCGCGGGAGACGACGGCCGCGCTCTTAGTCCTCAGTGGGCGGGCGGCTTTATATCGTGAAGCAACGTCAACGACAGTCAGGGCATACTTGTACCCGCGGTCGGTTGGTAAGAATAGCAGGTCCGACTGGTGAATACGGTTTGGTATCTGCTCCGATAAGTGGGCGTAGGAAGTCGGAGGAGGGGGCGTCTGTGTGTAGCCCCCGACGGGCTGCGAGCTTACCCACCTGCGCGCTCGATCTATTGTTGCCGTCTGCTCGGGTAGTGCCGAGGCGGTCTTTCTGAGGTCGGTAGGCCCTCGCGGGTGGCTCGGGGCTCGTGATTCTCTCCACCAACGTCGAAGGCGTACTTGTGGGTTCGTGAGCAGTTTTTTGATGATACTCATCAGCAGCTTCCGCTGACCCGTTTGCCGTACCGGCAGGCTGAGCACTAGTACTTCCTTGAGGTCCCTCCATTTGTGACGCAACTACTTGGTTGCTGAAGAAGTGGCAAGCTTTCAAATGAACGTCTACTCTGGGATGGCAGACTCGCCAGTCTGCGTACCCTTCGGGGGGCAAACCACTGGTGGGTCCGCGACTGCTACCTCGTGTTGGCACCGCGTGTCAGCGCTTGCCGTTCCGGCGGTGTTCACATGGCGTGCTACGTGTAACGCCCCGACGGCTAATGCCATCAAACGACCGCAGCGTAGAGACAGGCTTCCGCACAATGTGCGGAGCTCGTTGTTGATGATGTAGTCGGACACTAGGTCGTTGTGGAGATCGACCACACTCAATTTTAACCATAGGGGATAGCACTAAGGGCGTGGTCAACAAAAATTCTTATCCAAGAGATAGCACATTGGGTGTGGTCGAAGGAATTTTTAAAGTTTTAATTTGCTGACGGATCCTATATTGTTATGTTACTGACAATAAAGTCGAAAGTATTAACGGATCAATTGACTTGTGGTTTATTGTAAAATACATTTTAAGCGATTGGGCCACCACTTAGCGCGAGACAACCCAAAAGATAGCAGCATCGGAAAAATCTTAAAAAAAAAAAAACCCTAAGAGATAGCAGTTGGTAAGGATTTTATACCCTAAATGATAGGTCGAGCACCCCCGTCTACCTTTCTGGAGAGTCCCCCCCGGGGTCCTGGTACTCAGTCCTTATCCTTTGCGGATATGCCGAGTGCAGCAAGTGCTCCTGCAAACTGGTAAGCACCCCCCCTCCCCCTTGGGAGAATCTTGCATCCTTTACCCCTCCACTGTTGGGATGATATATTGAGTTCTTCCCCCCTGAAGATTCCATTCATAACCCAAATACACCTCGAAAGATCACCAAGAAATGTGTGTTTACTAAAATCTTTATATTTACCACAAGCGCCGTGAATATAGAGGCTGTCCGCTACGTGATAATTCATAAGACTAATTAAAATCATTTTACATTTATCATGGATTCATTCATGTTTAATAAGGTCGGATCTTTTCCTTTTTTTATATCGTAATCTATCTTTAGCCTATCTCTGCTACATCCGACTAGAGGAGGCGCGTCTAAGTAAATGGCGTCAAAATCTCGTGGAGTCGAAATTAGTACAAAAACGGGAGATTTGCTTTTTCTGTCAGTTTTCCGCGCGCACAGTCATTTCGCACAAATGAAGTTCTTTCAATGCTTGCAACGTTTTAGTATTGTACGGTGTTATCATTTAAGAGCATGGCGACTCCTAGCGCGCGAAGAAGCCAAGTGCGACAGTTTTTAACGTCCGCATTTTTATACTGAGTGTCGAACTGATATTACTTTCAAAACTTTCGTGCTACGACCCTATAACCTTTTCGATTCTTTTAATCCTGTCATGCTTCTATACTGTAGTTACTTTTCACGGTCTGTTGCTCTTCCTTTAAATTCTTTCGCGTCCATGTTGCATTGACAGGGAACTTGCAATGACGACGGCGGCAACGCCTTATCAAGCTTATCGAAACTAGCTTAGAATTGAGCGTTCAGCATGAAGGTACTTTATTGTCAACGTCTTATCAAGCTTATCAAGCTTAAGAATTGAGCGAGCCACGTTTTCCTTGCCGTCGTTGTCATCGTTGCTATGTTTTTTTTTTGTAGAGCTGCTTCAAGCTCTTTCCGTTATTACCACTCTAAAGCTTTTCGGGTGTAGAACTACGCCAGCGTGGCTCTCTAATGTCGGGGCCTCCCCCTCAAGGTGCGAAAACCTGAACTGATGTAAAATCCTCGAGCAAACCAGGAACAGTTCCATCTTCGCCAACGCCTCTCCCAGGCAGTTTCTCCTACCCGCGCTAAACGGCAAAAAGCTCTTCTCTCCAGCTGCCCTGTAACTGCCATCCGCATCAAGAAACCTGGACGGGTCAAACTCCTCAGGGTTGAGCCACTCCTCGGGGTCATGGTGGATAGCCCACAGATTAACGATGACGGTGGTGCCCTTAGGGACGTCGTAGCCCGAGAGGGTGGTGTCACAGGTCGCCTTGTGGGGGAGGGCGAGGGGGACTATGCTTCTGATACGTAGAATCTCCGCGATTGTGGCCTCGATATAAGGCATGTTGTGGCGGTCCTTCAGTTGCGGCATCCTACTCCCCCCGATAACTTCGTCCAGCTCCGCGTGAATTTTATCCTGGACGTCCGGGTGTTTGGACAGGTAGGCGATGAGCCAGAGAATAGCAGTGGTGGTTGTCTCAAAGCCCGCGTTGAAGACATCATTCATCGTCATCATGATGTTATCCTCAGTGAGCGCCTCCGCTTTGCGGAGCTCTCGCTTCTCGTCCGCGAACGCTTGCAGCAGTGCATCTGTCAGGTCGTTAACCTCAAAGTTATTATTCGCATTCTCGATCTCGAACTTTTCCTTGTGCTCCAGGTACTTGCGTGTGAGAATGTCGTCGCGAATTTTACACGCGTATTTGATAAGACGAGACTTGGAGTATGGCACGTGAATCAACCACGGAAACATATCCAGCATGTTATAGCTACCAAAGATCTCGGCAAATAAGTCGTTATACTCCACTATGCGCTTGAACTCTAAGTCGTCCACTTCGTACCGCTGGCCGTAGACGAGAGAACATATCACATTTAGGACCGTCACCGCTACGTCATCCTTAGGGTCTATTGGAGCGCCGTTATGCGCCGCGAATCTGTGTGCCAAGTGGTCCGCTTCTTGGCAAATGCGACCTATAACAGTCAGTTAAAGGGGAGGTGTGAAGAATAAGTGCAACGACTATCAAAAGGAGCGGGGAGGGAGAGGAGGAGGGGGAGGGGGAGGGGGAGGGGGAGGGGGAGGGGGAGGGGGAGGGGGAGGGGGAGGGGGAGGGGGCTTTACTGATTTACTAACGAGTGATGCCGGGTCACTAAAAAAGTGGAGCTTGGAGCGTCTCAAATTCGTTGAGAGTGCTATGTTGAAATATGTTCAAGTAATCCATCAATATTTCATTCGTGTCGCCGCTAAGTCGCACCTTCAAGCCTTTGCATCCCGCGCCCGTACATCTGAAGAGCTTTGTGGGCGATCTTGCGCAGTCGCACCATTGTTTGAGTGTGGTCTGCGCAGATGATGTCAGCGGAGCTGCGCGTGATAAAGTCACCAACAAAAGTAGAAGGCCGACCTGAGGGATAATAGGAAAATAATTTAAATGATAATAACAATAATAATGATGATGAAGATGATGGCGATGATAATTACCGGAGAACTCATCTTTACGCGTCAACAGCGCTTCACGTGCCAGCTCTGAGGAGTTGAGAACCACACACTGTTGCCCAGGCAACGTCAGGGAGTAAATCTTCCCATACTTCTTTGCGAGCTCAGTCATAGCCAGAGGCATCAAGGGGCCGACGAGATGGGGCAAATTCCCCACCAGGGGGTAGGGTTGGGGGCCTGGTGGCAGATGGAGGCTTGAGAGTTTTCTCTTTATGAGGCTCACAAGGTTTGCGAGGACGACAACAGCGATGAAAACAAGAGCAGCTTCAGCGATCATGATGAACTCTGCGCACGATCTATGAGAGAACAACGCACGATATATGAGAGAACAACGCACGATCTATGAGAGAACAACGCACGATCTATGAGAGAACAACGCACGATCTATGGAGAACAACGCACGATCTATGAGAGAACAACGCACGATCTATGAGAGAACAACGCACGATCTATGAGAGAACAACGCACGATCTATGAGAGAACAACGCACGATCTATGAGAGAACAACGCACGATCTATGAGAGAACGCACGATCTATGAGAGAACAACGCACGATCTATGGAGAACAACGCACGATCTATGAGAGAACAACGCACGATCTATGAGAGAACAACGCACGATCTATGAGAGAACAACGCACGATCTATGAGAGAACAACGCACGATCTATGAGAGTACAACGCACGATCTATGAGAGAACAACGCACGATCTATGGAGAACAACGCACGATCTATGGAGAACAACGCACGATCTATGGAGAAAAACAAACGATCTATGAGAGAACAACGCACGATCTATGGAAAACAACGCACGATCTATGGAGAACAACGCACGATCTATGGAGAACAACGCACGATCTATGAGAGAACAACGCACGATCTATGAGAGAACAACGCACGTTCCTTATGGCTCTGTCACATGCAGGTTGCAAAATATCTAGAAAAACAATACCAACAACAGCAAATTTAAGTCGCACGCGCCATGTGCGACCTGGTGAAATTTGTTGTGGAAAAAAGAGCGCGCATTCAACTTTTGTGCGAGTAAGAAAAAATTAACATAAAAAAAGGTGTCACATAAAAAACCGCCCAGAAGGAGTATCACATGTAAGAAAACGCGCAAACATCGTTATCATTTTCGAAGTTCACATAACCAATCACAAAAGTCGTGTTGACCGACTGGACTGGAATGACACCGAGTTGTTATTTATTTTTGATTTGAATATTTGACATTTAAAAAAATGCAAGTTTCCATGCATTGTTTTTTTACTTTATAAATTATTGAGCAGTTTTTTACGATAGGATGGATTTAAATTAACTCTTATCCATAACCTTTGAAACCACTTGTCACAAAAGTCGTGAAACAGGATTAATAGATTCCATCATGCTTCAAGAAAAGTCTTAGATTCCACCATGCTTCAACATAAAAACATCGTATTTTTCAGTCTACGCCATCCTCGGGGACCCAGGGCGTCGCGGAGATCGGGCACACAGGAAGCGCGCGAAAAAGAAAGAGGAGTTAAAGACTCCCTGTGTGCCAGATCTCCGCGACGCCCTGGGTCCCCGAGGATGAGTCTACACCCTCTCCTAGTTACACAACTGAAAATGTTAGAATATTCGACAGTCTGTCTGTAGCTTGGGTTCCACAAGTTAATGTTAATTTGGCTAATAAGCTGATATTAATTGCTTTTTGCTTTGACTGGGGGAACTGAAGTTAAACATGACCTTTCTGATCTTTTTTTAGTATTCCAAGCGCATCAAGGCTTCTTTGACTAGTTCACTATGTGTACCAAATATTCTAAGACATATCTACCCTTTCGAAATGACTTGGACAAAATTGGAAAAGTTTTGTAACAAAGTCATGCCATAATGGGGCCGCCACCTTTCGCTTTTGCTCAAAACTCTGCACGGCAGGTTAATCAGGAAATATCAAAATTGTTACGCTAGATCTAAAGCAAGGTCAAGGGAAACTATCAACGTTGTTGCGTGTTTGCGTTTTCTTTATAAACCAACAAATGGCGTATCAAAGCAAATACTTTAGAACCAATCGCGCAAAGATTGTCAACAAGATTATAAAGTATATCCGGTGCAGTTAGCTAACATCACACAAGGGGGGGTTGGGGGGGGGGGGGGGGGGCTACGGGCATGGTGAAAAGATATAACACGGGTGTCATTGTGCAGTGCGAATGTAGCCTTGCTATGATCAAACATTGGACAACTGCCAACAATGTTCCTTTAAGAGTATGAAGCATGTCAAACAAGATGTTTTGTCATCTTAAAAGAGCTGTACTCGACACATATCAAAGAGTTTATTAGATATGTTAGTCGCCTAGACGCAAGATTAGACTCATGGTAGCGAAAGGCCAAGCCATCCATGTATTTTTGGCTCTAGGTACAAGTTATTTTTGAGTGGATGTTTGTTTCTCGACAGTTTGTCTGAGCTACAGGTCCCGAGTTCAAAGAAACTGGCTATACTTATCTGTGAGTGCCTATTTTTCTACGACCTTGCGTATTAACCTTAGACATTCTTTTACAAGAATAAACCCTTAGAAAGAGAGGTCACACATGACAAAGCCCACCTAGTTGTCACTCGAGACTATTGGAATGCGGTGAATAATCATACAGAAAATATTTATTTTGCGTACGGAGAATGAAAACTATTTAAAACCTAAAAAAATGATAGTACACCTTGACTAACGTTTGTCTAAAAGTTCCGACAGGATCAATGGCCACTAGATCCTGGTTTGGTCTATTTGATCAAAAAGGCCTGCTTATATCAAGGAAAAACATTTAATAGATGGATATCGGGGAATATTTTTTAAATGTAGTGAATGGAACTCTCAAACGATTGAAGAACATCCCTCTTTGAAATAAAACATTATACACCATAAATACTCAATTAGAAATTGTAATATTCATTCAAAAATCATTAATGTTACTTACTTCTTTCTTTTCTAAAATTTGCGTAAAAGCAATTGCAAGTTGAGGTTTCGTTGCGGCAATACAGGCTACTATCGAGCCACAGTAGCGTGAGCCGAAGACTGGCACACTTCAGAGCACACTAGATGCACAAGCACGCTAGAAATCTGTTATATACCGGGTGCTATGCAATTTGTGAGCATCAAAGCGAGGTTTGTGTTTTCGCCACTTGACGACATGTGACGCGCTGTGACGCTGTCCATTGTAGCCTGAAAAATGATAATTGCACTCAATAAAGGAACATCTTTTTCGGCCTTTTATAAGGTTTATTTTTTTCTTTCAACGAAAATCAAATTAAAAACTAGTTTAAGAATTGATCGATTAGTTGTTTGTTGATGACACTAGTGATAGTTATTACACGAAAGTTTCTCGTTTGGGGCGATGAATCGAATTAAATCATACACAACTATTAAACATGGCCTGGAATATGTTTAGACACGGCTTGGCCATTGGAACATATCGCTCAACCTGACAATGTTAGATAACTATTTGCCTGTGGCGATATAACCAAGTCAGTTGAGTGCGCCGCCACAATTCATCTATATATAACCAGGCAAGTTGTTATTGATGCAATTGCTTGAATGATCTTATAAAATGTGCGGTATCTTACACGGTAACAAATAAAATAGCTCATCAATATGTAAATAACTTTATTTTCGTCTGTGTTGTAAATTGCGCTGTTTTAACATGGCCATTGTAGCAGTTCAACCGCAAATAGTAAGCAACCAAACACTCCAACCTAATTTAATCCGAAGTCAATACACCTTGCGTGAGCTAGTCAACAACAAAGAAATAATAATAATCTAACGCGGCGCATTTCATTAAACAGATTGATGTGATGGACACCGGGCGATCCGAAACAGTTTCATCTCAATCGCTTCTTCCCGATTGATCCCGTTTCGGAAAACCGAAATAACCCCATTCACAGGTATGTGCCCTATAGTTGCCACGTGTTTACCGGAAGGCGGCGAGAAAGTCGAGTTCACCGCAAAATCAGAAAGCGATTATAAGCTTCCCTGGAATCAACTAATATTCGATAGTGGCTATACCAATGCCGAGCATAGAAGTTGTATAACAATAAAGTGATAGTGAAGCTGTGGATTATATTAACATTAGGGATTCCCGCTCATTTTCGTAAATTCATAGAGAAGAAGAAGTAAGGTACAAAACGTCGGAATCATCTATTTTAAAGGGCAACGAACAACAAATGCCATTGCATACCATTGCTGACTGCTCATCAAAGAAAACGATCAAAGGTCTTAGACTGTAATTACCTTGTTTTGTTACAAAGATGTTAAAAAAAGAAGTTGATTTTTACGCGGCCAACGATGTCCTACGAGTATCTGAAAGAGGAAAAAAAGTAAATAAGGTTAAGTGTCTATCAAAGAATGAGATCGCGAAGCTAAAGGGGAAGTGATGACCTTCTGACTCGGTGTCCAAATTCGAGGATCTGAAAAAGGAATAAACAGGTTAGAAAAATTGTCCATTACGTTCTCAAAAATTGAAAAGAGTGAATGTGCTGGTTGTAAGTGTATGGATATAAGCAGGGTAAATGTTGCTTTATGTACAAGTCTACAACACCACCTTACATCTAAAAGGAGGCAGAAACAGGTGTGAAAGGTACTGTATGTATATATCGACCTATAGTAATAACGTGATAGAAATTAAAAACAACTATATGAAAACAACTACAGCAACAAAAAAATACAAAATACTCGGCACACATCTTGACGCAATAAAGTCAGCATTTCCAATAATAATTTGAGCATTGTATCTCCGACTCACCTACACATACACCGTTGTCCAGTGGATTGTGTGCTACTAGCGTGCTGGATGACCCGGTATAACTCACAAGACCGTTGGCGCGACCCTTAAATACCGGTCCTCGTCGGCTCAAACGTGACTTAACCCAATAGATATTGTCATAGCTGAGCGGGCTTGGGCGACTCATGGAGGGCGAGAATGGGGGGCTGACCTGCTGTAGTGGAGTACGTGGGTATCTTAAGGGGGCGACTCCGGAACGTGAGGGATGGTCTCAATCCATTCTAAAAATACCGGGCTTTCAAGATGATATAGGGCTTACTTATGTGTCGTGTATTAGCAGACTGTCAAATTATCGTAGGGGTAGTTTCTTATTTATTTTGTAATACGTAAGAGTACTGAGAATTAACGCCAAAGTTCGTCGACCGTGTAGAGCAAGGATATGGATAGTAACTGAGTGGCGGTATGCTACTCCTAATATCGAGCAGGATGTTAGACTTAGATTTAAGTGCACCACGCTTGAAAAGGCGATAATCAACGGCTACCGTGCTGAGTTAGGGCATTCCATTATGTTATGCCCTTCAGGGTCTCAACATCTTATTAAAATACCTAGATATTTTTAAGTTAGGATGTTTTGGTATTCCAAGCGCGTCGCTAATGACTCGGCAAAAATCTGAACGGATGATTAGTGCCACACGTGCAGCAAACGGTACAGACACGTGTATATAGACCCAGAAACGGTACAGACACGTGTATATAGATCCAGAAACAAATAACAACAGAAACTATCTTCATGTATGAAAAGAAACGGTCTTGAAAAAAGTTTCTTACGGTAGCAATAAACAATTTTCTCATTTTTTTCAAATAATCTTCAAAATTCCCAATCCTCCCTTATTTAGGGCTCTCGATATAAGAGCGCATCTCAATTCACGTAAAGCAATAAGCAAATATCAAGCAGGAAGCCAAACTTATGCCGAGATCATAATACGGGTGTCATGGTCCACTTGCTGCATCTATTTTAAGGCGCGTAGGCGTCCATCGTATGATGCGGCAACTTTAAGGGGCCACCAAGACAGGTTCACCAGTTATATACAGAAGACGAACCGCGTATACGGAATAAAGTCTTACCAATCTTCCCATTTGTATTCCGATTTCAAGTTACATTTCACGCATGCCTTCTCTTGTGCCAAAGATAGGAGTATATCTGCCACTAGACCCAGGCTCCGCGCCGCTCTTCCCGCTGTGACAACAATGCGGAACACTATTATTTAAAAAATAATCGGCTCCGAAGTTCAAGTTAGAACAGACTAATGCTCTATGTTTAATGCTCTATGTGTGTATTTGTGTCTTATGCCTCTATATGCATGTGATTCATATTGGGTCAACTACTCCAAATAACATTGTATTCCGAGGATGAGGGCCCCCGAATGGTCCCCCGAAAAGTGCTCGCAGTTTTCGGCTAATACTCGCGCAATTATTTCCGCCGTGCTCGCATTGTATATTTTGATGTGCTCGCTGCTCGATTTATTCAACAACTAAAAAATGCTCGGTCTCGCTTAGAAAACGGGGTGCTCGCAAGTGCTCGCCAAAGACCATTCTGGGGCCCTCGTACGTGTCGCAACCCGCGATGCATCACGGATAATACACGAAAGACAATATGGTTTTGAACACCGAAATACAAGTATAATTTATCGCTGTCTACAACCACAGGGAACCCGTTACACCAAAGTCAGCCACAATGACCGTTACTCTTTTGTGTTTCCGTTGGAAGCAAATGTCTTACTTTCAGCGAGAAGTGCACCTATAACGATAAAATTTACTTTTAAAAATGAAATTGCATGTTCGTTTTCACCTCTATATTATTCCTTTCAAGATTTCGAAAACTGATTGCATACCTGGTTTTCTCAGACGCTTGGGAAGTGCAAAGCCAGAATAAAGTAAAAAAAAAAATCCATTTAAGGATAAGTATTGCAAGTATTAATTGAGTGCTTTCTAAAAGCTAAGATTGATAATACGCGGGCTAAAGACTTAAGATATGCATGCATCCGTACGTGAAGTTATCTCTCCTCATAACTGCTGCTTTGATTCGAACGTGAGGTCATTTCATTGGCAATGTAGCGTCTCAAGTGATAACACACTTCTAAAAAAAATCTTGGGTAATAGCAATTAAACTTAAAAAGCGAGCTTGACGGTAATAAACGACTTCGTTCAAATCAGTCTTGCAGATGCCTCAATCACTATCACTGGTGCTAAGGTCCATTGGGTCCCTTCATATTGTCCACGTATTGTTCTATGAACAGCCCTTACATTCTTGACACTGACAACGCCTACCAAGAGTTCTTTATAAACGCTACTTCGAACTAAGTTTTTAGGTTTCTATTTTAACTAAGCTATGTCCTTATCTCTCTTGGAGCGATTTATTAGTCTAAGCCATCTCTCGGCAACACTTGGATGCTACGTGCAACAGTGAGCGGGTACGAGCGCATTGCGAGCATTCCACAGCGTAGGCTTGTAGGATAGCCATACCGTAAGATTAGTGGCGCATGGAAGATTGAAATAGAACATGAAAAAATAACTACGAAACATCTAACTGGTGTGCACTCGTTAGAATTAATAAATTGTGTTTCGCTCAAACTTGGTAAGGCGGGCAGCCTTAGATTTATTATGGCATCCTTGAATCCTTGGTTATGTCACGCTTAATCATGGTACCCTTTAGCTAGATATGAGGCCCTTGAATAAATAGAGCATTTCACTTGCAACACATTAAATACCAGGCACGTATCCAGGATTGACTGAGGGGTGGTGTGTGTATGTATGAGGAGGGGGGAGGGGGGCAGTCATAGGTCATATGGAAAAAGGATAGCATTTGACGATCGTTCATGAGACTTCGTGAGATAAGTTTAACACAGACATATTTACTCTTGCACATTTGCACTTCTGACATCTTCAGCTGAAAACTCTTGAGATGTCTTTGAAAATTAAATTGCTCCCCCCCCCTGTTTTATCAGTATCTATATTACATGTTGGTACTCTATCAATTACTGGTTCTGGTAGGAATCAATCGTCCGTCCAAATAGATCTTTCAAATCTTAGATCCTTATGATGACATGAGTTTCCTTGTCCGTCTGGCAAGCATGCACCGGTAGCTCTGAATTTCCCTCCCCACATTTTCGCACCCAACAACATAAGAGTTACAGGCAGGTGGCTCACAATTTATAAGTAATAAGTAAGAAAGATAATCATAATACACAGTGGTCCTACACTGTGCCCATCTTTGAGTAGTTAACAATCAGTTAAAAAAAGTTGACCTTTCATCTTACAACAGTAGAGATGTATTGCAAGGCATAATTCAATCAGTGCTTGTGAAATACAGTCAGTAGGAAGGGGGGCAACTTCTAGCGAATAATAATATTCCTTTTTTTTTCAATACACTCATCAAAGATATGGTAGAACTCATTTTACTTGTGTCCTTTATATCGTGCTTAATCTTATAAGTTTAATCTTTGTATCGCATATGCGAAAACCTGATTTTTCGTGTCCACACCACAGGCTTCCCAGTCGGCTGATTTGTATTTTGATTTTATGCTTGTCAGCGGTCTTTTTCGAGAACCCCTGTACTGAAACATGTTCGTCCCGTCGTCCGAGCATTCACTTTTTATTAGAAACTTCTAATATTATCTTTTTTTTATGTGTTTTTTTCTACATCATACATTATTGCGCCAATATTACTGGTAAGCTGATTTCCAATGAGCACGAATTAAATAAGAAGCAAACACTATCTATAAAAATAACAATATTTTAAAATAAATAAAAATCTAACACTTTTAGAAGGTTTTGAGTAGTGTTTTTCTGTAGTGTTTTTTAAACGTTTTAAATCAAATAAAAGTGGAGGGTAGATTTGAAAAGTGAACCCCTCTTGCGCGCCAGAAAATCTTTCCAATTTCTGAATATCCTGCAATATAGTGGTAAATAGTACTCTCGATTTCTCTTTTGCTGTGTTCTAGACGATAAATGTCGGTCGAGCTAATTAATTTTCCATAAGAGTGTAATAGATCTGCTAGTTTTCATAGCAACATCTTCGCACGACAACGATTTGATGGCAAATGAATCAAATCAGTCGCTTTAGTTGACTCAAGTAGTGGAGCGTGTATAGATGCTAATTCATCTAGCTGAGTGACAACGGAAGTCCCGCCCTATTTAATCGACAATTAAAAGTACTTGTTTGCTTTACTGATTTTAGCTTAATTGGTAAATGGATATCTATGACCGTTTAAAAGTAAAGAATGGTGATATTATTGGCGCAGTTGGTTTTGGCGTAGACTTCACGGTGTTGTGTAGACCTCACGGTATTCCCGTACAGGTTTTGCAAAATGTTAGCTCACGGACTTCTCCTTCTCGTAGGCGTTACATCATGCCAGAGCGTATTTGCAAGCAGCAGTCAAAGTAAGTGCCTATTACAACTATCCGTCGAAAATAATAATGCGAAATATTGTATAAATAAAATAAAAATAAAGTTCCCTCAGAAATAGTAGTTTCAAATTCAGACTTTAGTCATTAACGTATAGTGGGACGTGTTTTACTTGTCCGAAAGGCAAAGTATATAAATTTGTTTGTATGCAAAAATAGGGTAAAAAGTTTGTTTTTTCATGGTGACCACTTCTTTCTTTGCGCCGGAAATTAAATACTTGTTGACGGGATCCATTTTTAAAGTATATAAATCATTTCCCTTTACCACCCCTATTTAACCTGTGTTGAAAATAAGCAACACTTTTATGATTTTATTTGTCGCGCTATTCAATACTACTCTCTCAAGCTTTAATGGCTTAATACTTTATCTCAGTGGAGTGCCCTCCTTATGGAGTTTCCTTCAAAACTGATTATCCACGAAATAAAAGCCTTAAATTGACACGGGGCAATTTAGAAGGATTAGTATCCTCTGTGCCCTTCGTCGCCTTCTGAGACAGAAGCACTAATTGGTCTTTTTCGTGTAAAAACTTTGGCAAAAATAGCTACTACATGTGAATAAACCTTATTAATCCTTCATTCTTAGTTTTCCTGTCTGGTAAAAACTGCCAATTGTATTTTCGATTCATAACCAGCATAAAACGAGTGTGAAGAGGGAGGGTCGGGGTGGGGGATTTTACGGAGGAAAATACAGCATTTAACAAGTTCCCACCTCCAAACAAAGTTAAAAAGTCACTGCCTGTAATCGTGAATAGTGTGAACGGTGGATAAATCTAAAACAATACCTTTTTCAGCAATACTCAAGGACGTGGCTGCTTGTAAGACAACTTGCCGTGGGGAAACCTAGATGTGAAACAGAGAAGACACGTACTCGTAATGGCATTGAAAGCATCTACTTGCTACAAAATTGCAAAATTGTTTCTGTGTTCTGGGTGTTGGTTTCCGATGCTTTGGGTTTTTGTGCTAAATTGACTTATTGTTTTCGATGATATATCTGAACTTGTTTGAACGGGGATACATTTCGATCATTTATTGAGTATTTCTTTCTTTCAGCGTCCCCGCCAAAGTGTGAAGACAAACTCTCAAGCTGCGCTATCTACGTGGAGCTTGGCTATTGTCATAACAAGTTACAAGATTACATGAGATCAAAATGCGCAAAATCGTGCGGATGGTGCTGTCAAGGTGGCACACAGGCAAAGGGGCCTTACCTCAAGGGTTGTACGGGTGAGTAATACTGCGCACACTCGGGTGGGTGATGCACGCAGGCCAAGGGGCCGTACCTCGAGGGTTGTACGGGTGAGTAATACTGCGCACACTCGGGTGGGTGATGCACGCAGGCCAAGGGGCCATACCTCAAGGGCTGTGCGGGTGAGTAATACTGCGCAAACTCGGGTGGGTGATGCACGCAGGTCAAGGGGCCGTACCTCGAGGGTTGCACGGGTTAGTAATCCTGCGCACACTCGGGTGGTTGATGCACGCAGGCCAAGGGGCCATACCTCGAGGGTTGTACGGGTGAGTAATACTGCGCACACTCGGGTGGGTAATGCACGCAGGCCACAGGGCTTTTTCTGTAGTAACCATATCCTATTTGTTGTCACCAGGAAAATGCGAGCCTGACAAAGGCAATATCACTTACTGTCAAGACAACATGAGAAAAGGCGAATGCGAGGCCGGAGGGTATGCTGGGTACTTGATGAGGCTGAACTGTCCTGCTACTTGTGGTTACTGTTGTTCTGACGGTTCTCTCGCGCAAGGGCCATTCCGTTCCGGATGCACTGGTAATTTACCCTATCGGAGGCTTGTTTAGGTTATGCAGGACCGTCTATTTACAGGAGAGAAAATTTATGAGACATTTCCGCAGTCACCCCTACAACTCCAGGTCGTAGAATGTAAATCAAGCCCTCGAGAACGGCCAAAACATTTTTTGGCCTTGATCACTGTTGTTCTTTTATTTGTCGGCAGGAAATTGCAGACGTGACGTAAGTAGTGACGCTTACTGCCACAAGAAGATGAAGAAAGGCGAATGCGAGGCCGCAGGGTATGCTGGGTACTTGATGAGGCTAAACTGCC